>NW_026126645.1:1465000-1725000 GCF_943737965.1 Phodopus roborovskii
CTCACTCTGCTGTGACCTAATAAGGTGATGGTGCTATACTTCAGACGCAAGGAATAACTTCCATTTTGGTTCAGGCCTTTTAAATCATAAATCACATTATCATTAGAAAATTGCTGTCAAAGTAACTTAACATGTAACAGCAAAATTACAAACAGTAAGTTTGATTTTTCACCTGTGTAGCTTTCAAAACTATGTACCTTCACTAAACTTCCAGCCTTAACAGTTGTTTACAAAGTGAATTCTTTTCACAACAAACATTGTAAAATAATCCTTCTATATTTGTATTCCATAGAAAAACTGAGTTTCCATAGACTCACAAATAATGTCACATATTCAGAAAAGAGCCATTTGTATATTAGTACCTTCACTTCCAGCTGGTTGAATATAAACTCAATCACAACATCATCTTCAAATCCAAGGATTTCAGTTACTCTTTTTGTTATCCAAGGCTTTATAACCTCCAAATTTACTTTGCTCATGTCCACCTGATGAAACATGCAAATCATTAAGTACAAGATCACTGAAGTAAGAACCCAGTTATATTTGATCTAAATATTCCACTTAGCTTATGTACATTTAAAAAATGATTTTCCATGCTCAATCTTTGGTTGCACTGTATATGGTGACTAAAAAGTGGCAAATGTGCAACCATGAACATTCATTCATTTATATTTTGCAAGAGTTACAATTCATCTCCCAAACCCTAAAATGCAACAACTGCTATAAAAAGGCATGGTCCCACCCAAAATACCTTTTTTTCTAGGCATTCTGCAAATTTCAGTTGCTTGAGGAGTTTCTTCTGTTTGTTGCTGAACCGATTATCCTGCTCCGCACTTGTTCCCTGAAGGAAGCAAACACATGTCCTAAGAATACAAGATTAAATTTTCCTTTTCTTTTTCAATTAAAAACTAGTGCACACATGTGGAGGTCAGGGGCAACTCTGAGAGAGTGGGTTCTCTCCTTCCAACACCTGGGCCCCAGGGATGGAACTCAACCCATCACCAATGGGTGCCTGTACCCACTGAGCCATCCTGACCGCCTTCAAGAAAATTAAAATAGTGAATGTTTGGCGCATGCTCTTGTGTGAAGCAGTAGCTGCCAAGGGGTTTGATATACTGGGAATAAACCCATCCAAAGGATGTAATCCTTAGGGCTGAGAAAAAGAAAATAGTTCGAGGCCAGCCTGGTCTACAGAGTTCCAGAACAGTCAGGGCGGTTACACAGAGAAACCCTGTCCCAATACTCCCCAACCTTCATGCATGCGCGCGCGCGCTCACGCACACACACACACACACCCTCCCTTAGTTTCTTTTGTTAGCTCAGGCCAGCCCTCAAACTAACAGCAATTTTCATGTCTCAGTTTTCCAAGTGGCTTGAATCACCATACTGGTGATTTCAGTTTAAACAAAACAAACAAACAAAAACCCTTTAAAATAAAGTTTCCACTTATTTTATTTAGTTATGCTTGCACACTGTTCCCAGATTCCACATCAGGAATCTCACTATGCTGCCTGCAGTAGAACTCACTACAGATCAGGATGGCCTCCAACTCAGAGACCCACCAGCTTGGAGAACTGCTGGGATTGATGGCATGTGCTAGTACTTTTAGGGCATATGTCTACCCCCCCCCCAACTACGCTGACAGTTTACCACATAATGCCCTCCTAGTTCTCTGGGATTTCAAAAAATATTTGCCTATGTCTTGCCTATATTATCTGAGTCATCTACCCAGACCACAAAGTAAAATTCTTTATTAGCAAATAAAGGTTGTGACTTTTAAACACTATAACTAATATTCAGATAAGACATACATCCTTTTCTAAATGTAGCTGACACATACAGCACCTATATTTTAATATTATAAATGTACATCCTTAACAAGTCAAACATAGCAACATTGATAGTAAGACTCTACAGCAATGTTAAGTTTGACTTGTGTGCTTCTGCAGATCTGCTTAAATGAGAACACAGAACTTTAAAAATGTGAAGTGACAGAGGCAGGAGTGTAACACTGAGTCTAGCCTGGCACACACACCAAGTTCTGGACAACATAGCAAAATACTAGCAAAAGACCAAAACTGAAGGCTGGGGATGTACATCTCAGTGGCAGGGTTTATTCAGCATGCAGGAAGAGGAAGCCCTGGGCTAAATCCTAACACTACATAAACCAGGTATGGTGGTGCCTGTAATCCTAACACTAGGGATTTGGAAGGTCAGAAGTTCAAGGTCATCTTTAGCTCCAGTTTTGATAGGAAACCCAGTGTGTTTGAGAGAGGTACACACCAAGGCCAAAAATGTGGGGCACAGTAGTGCACACATATAATGCAAGCACTGGGGAGTTTAAGAAGACCAGAAATTATTTTCAACTTTGTTTAGGTCACTGACTCTCAGAGAGAAGAGGAAAGAATGGGGGTGGGGGCAGGGAAAGAGTATGAGTTAATGAATTTGAAGCCAGGTAAGATAATGTGCTTTTGTAATCCTAAAACTTCAGACAAGAGCAGAGGATTGGGGTTCAAACCAAGCTTGTTACAATCTGAGGACAGTCTGGACTACAATGAGACCCCGTCTGGAGTCCATGAAAACTATACCATCAAAAGTCATCAGAGCAGCAAGGCAGCAGCATTTTGTTTCACCCTTCTCCAGGCTCAGTTAAATACGGAAGTTACTGGTGCTATGATTTGAAATCTACAGACTGGCTCGCTGACCGGCAACAGTTCCTTGGAAAGTGATCAAGAAAAATCTTTGTTTGGGCTGAGAATATGGAAGAGTGGCAAGAACATTTAGCTAGCATGTATAATGTCCTGGGCACAGTCCCTAGTACCTTAACAACAGTTATTGGTTGGTTATGGTGTCCCATCCTGGCACTGAGGAGTCAGAGACAGGAGGGTCTCTTATGAGTTGCAGGCCACTCTGGTCAACATAGTGAGTTCAGAACCAAACAGTTTTGTTTGAGAAAGCAAACATCTGCCAGGCGTTGGTGGCACACGCCTTTAATCCCAGCACTTAGGAGGCAGAGGCAGGTGGATCTGAGTTCCAGGACAGCCTGGTCTACTGGACAGGCTTCAAAGCTACACTGAGAAACCCTGTCTTGAAAAACCAAAGAGTAAAAATCCTGCAATAGTTAGGGTATAGGTCTGCTACGATGCCCAGAGAACACAAAACCTAATCTCTGAGGATGTTTGCTCAGAGTTCAAAATCAGGGGCTAGGAATCAAAAAATAAAGCCCCCAGCATTGGTGGCACATGCCTTTATTTCCAGCACTTAGGAGGCAAAGGCAGGCAGATCTCTGTGAGTTTGAGGCCAACCTGGTCTACAGAGCTGGTTCCAGGACAGGCTCCAAAGCCACGGAGAAATCCTGTTTGGGACAAGCTGAATGTCTGGGGTGATAGGTATACTAATTATCCTCATCTGATCATTACATGGCAAACGTGCTAAAATGCCACACTATACCCCCCATTTATGTGTAACTGTTGGATGCCAATTAAAAGATCAGACCTTCCAGGCAGTGGTGGTGCACACCTTTAATTCCAGCACCAGGGAGACAGAGACAGGTGGATCTGTAAGTTCCAGGACAGCCAGAACCACCCAAAGAAACACTGTTTCAAAAACCAAAACCAAACCCCTATTAAAGTACCTGGAAAGTAATCCAGAAAGGCTATAACTGAATGGAATAACACTTGGCTAACACACACAAAGCCCTGGGCATGGTCCCTAGTACTGCAAAAAAAAAAAAAAAAAAAAAAAAAAGTTTTGGCCTGGAGTGGTGGCCTACACCTTTAATTCCAAGGCTGACTGAGGAAACAGGTGATTTCTAAGAGTTAAAAGCCAGCCTGGTCTGCATATCAAGATCTTGTCAACTAGCAGGGCAGTAGTAGCTCACACCTTTAATCCCAGTGTTCAGGAAGTAGAGGAAAGTGAATCTGTTTTAAAGGGGAAAAAAGATATTGTCAACTGTCTCCTCAAAAATAAAACATGCATTGCTGTTGTATATAAGAAATGATTTACATCAAGTACCCGGACACAAGGGCAGCTGTTCAGTAAATTCCAGATACCATTTCTACCTTAAACCAAAGTTTAGTCAGATTCTGATTGGCAGTATACTAGATAATAGACCTAAAATCATGACTCAGAGCTTAAATGCTGTCTACATTTCCATTTAGCCAGGCATAAGGCAAATGTCTGAAATTCTAGTATTTGGGATGTAAAGGCAGGACTCCAGTTCAAGGCCAGTCTGGGTTAGTGAGAACCCAGTTTCTAAACAGCTGCTCCAGCAACCAACCCAGGGACAAGATTATTTCATCTAAGAATGTAAAGAGTATATTTTTAAAGAATTGGATTCTCTTCCAGATTCTGTCAATTTCAAAGGAAAACTTGTCTAAAATTGACTCAAGACACTTTGCATTCTTCATTTAAAGTACTTCCCACTAGAAATAACTGACAAGGCCGAGCAGTGATGGGGCATGCCTTTTTCCAGCACTGGGGAGACAGCTCAAGGCCTATTATAGAGATAGTCCACGAATAGCCAGACAAACCCAGTCTTGAAAAACCAAACACCAAAAACCAAGAGAGAGAGAAAACAATAGTGAAATAAGTCTTTAATTGCTTTTACGTGTAACTTCTGTGCAATAAGAAATAACGGAGTCTTCACTATAAAACACAAGATCACTTGAAATTATCATCCTCCAAGTATATAACTCTTAGTGTTGTTTGTATGATCTAAAGAAATAAGTGGCTAAGCGCTTTAGGTAAAATGCTTGGAATAATACTGTGAATACCTAGATTGCAGTGCCAAAAGATTAAGAATGCTGGAGAGGGAACCCAGTCTTGTTCATGTCAGGCAAGCTCTCATGAACTACATATATACCCAGGCACAAGAGGCATTCTTACTAACCCCCTTTAATTTTTCCTTTAGTAACTGCAAACTGCAAATTACATGCTCGATCCAGGGAATGCAAAATTAAGCCATATTACAGTTAGCTGGGATTTAAACTTTTACCAAGCAGTCGCTATATGGTTCTACTCTGAATTAAAAGAATTAGCAAACCCTAACGGGATCGTTGTTATTCAACTTTTAATCCTACAAGTGTCCGTTCCTATCCACCTGGATCTCGACCTGTAGCAAATTTCCTTCATGGGTGGATGGCTCCCACCTAATAAACTGCCTTAGCCTGGGATCTATGGACCTACTCCAACAAGGAAGCGTCCCTTGCCTAGACCTACGACAGAACCACCGGAATCCAAACATAGGCGGCTTGGGAAAGGGTACGGGCGAAGAGCGGGAAGAGGAATGGGTTCACACCGTCATCTGCTTCCACCCTACCGCATACATTTCGCCCTAAAAGCCTCCGATTCAAATGTTCCAACTACATATTATCTAAGTTCCCCCTCCCGAAGAGCTATCAAATTGGGCGGGAGCGCCCACGAACTCTGACCCTGCGCCTCCGCAAAGGCTTAAGACTCGGAGGGTGGACGCTATTCGTGGGAACATACTGCTGCTTAAGATCCCTCTCCTCCAGAAGCTCTCTCGGGACGTACCCCCAAACCGTACTACCGGTGCCCCGCGGTCGCTTCAGGCTTCCCCACCGGCCTCCCCCTAGGGACTTCCTCCTCGGGGCTCCACTAGGCCCCAAGCTCCGGAGGCCGGCGCCGCGCCCGGCCTGCAGGCCCCGCCAGGCGGCCGGTGAGGTTCTGCTCTGGCCCATTCCCGCCGCCATTTTCCGGCCACCGCCGCCGCCGCGTAGGGGGGACGATCCCGGAGGAGGAGACTGCGCAGGGGCGCACCGGTGTCGGCCGCAGCGCCTAGGGCACGGTACGCCGGCCCCAAGCCCTCTCGGGGTCTCCAAAACCTCCCTCCAAGGGACGCCGTGTCCCGAGTTTGAGCCCCCTGTCGAGTCTTACAAACAAGCCTCTCGCCTCACCCCTCCAGATCCCCGCGCTTCTACTTACGCGGAAGAATCCCGCGTCCATCTTGCTGCCTCGCTCGGAGATCGCTCCCTATCCCAGTGTGCACCGCGCCGCCGCGACGGAGGGCGGGACCGGCAGAGGGGAGCCCAAGCGCCGGGATGCTGCGCGCGCCTCTACACCGCCCTCCCCCGGGCCTGTGGCTGCGCCTGCTCAGTTTTCCAAGAGAACGCCACGCATGTGCAGGTTCACCAGGGCCTCAGCTTTTTTGCAAAGAGGGGCGGAGATCCCGAAGGCCTCAACCAATGAAAATAGGAGGGCGAGTCCTTGAGTCGCCCCACCCTACTAATCCTTTTGTGGCGCGTGATCAGCCTTGTTCGCGCGACTGGAGTTGATCCTTCCTACGATCCGTAGTGGGGCAAGTCCTCGATCCTGGGGTGGATGGGGACGTCATGGAAGAGAAAGGTTGCCCAAGGCTGATGCTAGTGAGGCGGCCCGGCACGCCGGTTAGGAGCTCGTTACCTCCAGTGTTTTCGTTGTGAAAGTTGAGATGTGTGTAGGTTTTAGATTGCCGGCGGGATTGACCCTGGAGTGTCAGTATCAGTGCGAATGAAATCCGCGTACTAGCCGGATGTGCGTCGCATCTGGCGTGTGCTTGAGGTGTCCATCGGATACGTTTCTGAAGCCATGCTGAAGGGCAGGAAGTGGAAGAGGGCAGGGCCTCCAGAGTGTCCACCAAGCGCTTTCTCCCTTTCTCAGAAAAGCCTTCCTAGGCTACCTTGTATCAGTCTCTCTTTCAAAGACACGCTCATCTCTTCTTTTTCTTGGGGGAAAAAAAAAAAAAGCCTGGAAGTGTAAATGTCTGCCCTCGGAACGTCGGGTGCCGTTCGTGTGAACACCCGCACGTCTCCAAGCACTTTTCCTTGGGCTTCAAACTGAACACGAACACCCTTAGATCTTCTCGCTTGGACGGCCATAGACATCGAGGACCAGACATGATTAGGCTTATTTAGGCCATCAAAACCAGCAAATCAAGCAAAAAGGGGGAGGTCAGGTGGGCTGCCTCTGAGCCTCCCCTGTCTCTATGGGTGCCAATAGCTTTCCTTTTGTTTAGAACAGACCTTGCTATTGAGACCACTTTCCTGCACATCACACTTTTAAGCCACCAAGAAACCCACATGCCACTTTGATGGAGGCCCAAGATCCCTTTATCTGACTTGAACTCTTGCATTAGCCGGATAACAGATATATCCCCATTCCTGACCTTTGCACCCAGCATCCATTCCAAATGAGGTCCTAAGAGTGGCACTGTTGAAAACGTAGGCACTCTTTTGCTGAAAAGTCTCCAAAGGTTCCTTATATGTTTTTCCCTCCAAAAGTCAAAATTGCCCTCTCTTTGATCTCTTGTGCCCCAACCTGACTTACTGACTTCCTACGTTTGTTCATGCTGTCCAAGACCTCTGATCTGCTTGGAACCTCCAACTAGAACAGACAACAAAGTAACTTGGCAATCTTCAAATTTCACTTAACTACTCAGGAAGCAGGCCCACACACCCTCCACCTCTTGATACCTTTTAGTTATCCCTCTACCCCCAGCTTTTATCACCAGATACTTGTTTAAAGGGTTTTTTTTTTTTTTTTAAACCTGGCCTCAACCTTTTGTTCATAATGAATGATGGCATCTTCTGCTGCTCATTCTCTTTACACTCTACAGCTGTCAACTTTTGACTTCTGATTTTCTTAATACTTTTTCCTTTTTTTTTTTTTTTTTTTTTTTTGTCTTTTTGTTCTCTTTATTTTATTTTGATTCTCTTAATACTTAATAGTGGACCATGGTGGGGGCAAGCTTGAAATCCCAGCATCAGGGTGGTAAAGGCAGACAGAGTCCAAGGATTCTGAGTATAAAACCATCCTGGATATAAAGAAAAATAGTGTCTAAAATGCTGGCACTCAGGAAACAGGAAGTCTGTGAGTTCCAGAATATATGGACATTCTTTAAGGTTATTTATTTTTATGTGTATAGATCTGTTGTCTGCGTGTGTGTCTGTGCACCACATGCATGTTAAGTACTCAAACCAAACCTGGGTTCTGCAAGAGCAACAAGTGTTCTTAACCACTGACCCATCTCTCTAACCTTTTTTCTTTCTTTCTAGATTTGAGATAGGCTCTCTTTGTGTAGCCCTGGCTGTCCTGGAACTCACTCTCAACAGAGATCTGCCTGCCTCTGCCTCTGGAATGCTGATATTAAAGGTGTGCCCCACCAGCCCCAGCCCCTTGCATTTTTAATTACTGTCTGGATCTGTGTAGGAACGAATTAGCGACTTTTCTTGCCTCCAGGGTTGATATCTCACCCTATCTGTAGCCAAAGTGATTTTTCTAAGATGATTATCTGCATCCTGTCAATTTGTATTTAAAACCCTGCAGTGGCTTTCTATTGTCCTCCAGATAAAAGCCACCCTGCTTACTATGACAAAGCCCTTTATGGTGTGGTATAAGCCCCCTTCCCGACCTCCACTCATGGGCCCCTTCTTCCTATTCATACCCTCAGGGCTTAAGGCTTCAAACACTTGAGCCATATCCCTGTCCCACCCCCACCCACCCAGTTCCTGACTTTTAAGCTGAAGCTGTTCCAAACACAGACATTTATCTGGTTGTGAACAGGTTAGACTTGAAATGCCAGTTTTTTTTTTTTTTTTTTTTTTAAAGCCTGTAAATCTGTAAGCTAAAACTAAGTGACTAAGAAGTAACTGAACACAGGGAGCTCTAGGCCAGTTAGGCTACTTAGTGTAACCCTTTCACCCTGTCTCAAAGTTGTCATTTCTTTCTTTCTCCCCCCCCCCCCTTTTTTTAATATTTGGGCACCAGATCTCATTATGATGGTTGTGACCCACCATGTGGGGCCTGGGAATTGAACTCAGGACCTCTGGAAGCCCAGGCAGTGCTCTTAACCTCTGAGCCATCTCTCCAAATGTCATCTCTTCATATAAACCTGTTCTGACCAGCCTTCCTAAAATGGTGGATGCCCTCCCTCTTAGCATTTTGCATGTACTTGGCAGCGTTATGTTTGTACTGCCTTTCTGGTTTTCTTTTCATCTTCCTTGTCTTCAGTATTGAGGATTGAACTCAGTCAGGCCTTTGTGTAGTCAGGCAAGTACTTTACCATCTAACCTATGTTTTCAGCCACTTTTAAAAAACAGTTGCTTTTGAGCCAGTGTGGTGGCACACACCTTTAATCCCAGCACTTGGAGGCAGAGGCAGGCAGATCTCTGAGTATTCAGGAGACACTGTAGAAAGACCCTGTCTAAAACTAATGAGTGAAGTTGGCTTTTGAGATGGGCTGTCAGAGAGTTGTACTGACTGACCAAACTTGTGTTTTAGCCCAGAGAACATATGGAGCAGCATCTGAGTTTCTTGAGTAAAGGTGCTTCCAGGCTGGTACCCACACCTGGACTGAGCCACCTCTCTACCTACATTCCTTCCTTCCTGTCTGTGGGTCTTGGGATATAGCTCAGTAGTAGAGTGCTTGCTCTGGGTCCCATCCATAGCACCACAAATAAAATATAGGTAAGAAAGCTCTGTGATCATCAGCGAGGACCATACAGAACTGATTATCCCCAAACTTTAAACAATAAATTGTTATCCTGAAGTTTCCGTTTCTGTGGGTCAGGAATCTGGAGTTGCTTAGGTGAATGGCCCTGGCTTAGGTCTCTCAGGATGTTGACTACCATCCATATGGCTGTTGGAAAGCAGCCTCAGTTCTTCGACACAGTGTGCTGTCCCTAGATTATCTTCATGACGTGGCAACATGGCTTTCCTTCAAAGCAGATGCTCCAAAGAAGAACACAACTATGAAAGAACATCAAAAGATACATACCACAGCTTTACAATATCCTATCAATTACACTGATTACCCCTTCAGCAGTGAGAAGGGTACACAAGGTTAT
Source organism: Phodopus roborovskii (assembly GCF_943737965.1). Lineage (NCBI taxonomy): Eukaryota > Metazoa > Chordata > Mammalia > Rodentia > Cricetidae > Phodopus > Phodopus roborovskii. Next base: position 1,474,846 of record NW_026126645.1, read on the forward strand.
GTATGAACCCTGGCAGAGAAGAGCCAGGCATGGGGCATGCCTGTGATCACAGCCACTTGGGAGACACAAGTAGGTGGATTACAAGTTATGGGCCGGCCTGGACAACCTAGAGAGAGACTCATAAAAAATAATTTCAAAAGGGTAGGGACATGGTTCCATGGTCTTGAGAACAGTGTGTGTCTTCTATTCTGAGACCGACTGTCCCCTCAGGACTTTTAAACATAATCTGTCCCCTGAGTTTGAGCCCACTATTCCCTCACAGCCTGCCTTTCCCTCCCTATCTTCATTTGTTTTTCAAGACAGGGTTTCTCTTTATAGCTCTGGCTGTCCTGGAACTCACTCTGTGGACCAGGCTGGCCTCAAACTCACAGAGATCTGCCTGCCTCTGCTGGGACTAAAGGCGTGATGCTGGGACTAAAGTGAGCTACCACTGCCCAGCTCCTACTTTGTTTTGTTGTTGCTATTTTCTTGTTTATTGTCTTCTTATTGTTTCTTACTTGTTGTAACAGGGTCTCTTGCAACCCAGAGTGGCCACAGTTGATGATAACCCTGAACTGTTGCTCCTGGCAGATGGTAGTGACTGACAGATTAACTGGTTGATTGATTGTGTATTGAATGTAGGCCTCACACATTCTCTATCACTGAACTATATATACCCAGTCCTACCTCAACTTTTTGTGCTTAACTTTTTTGTTTTTTTGAGTTTTGTTGTTATTTAAGACAGGGTTCCTCTGTGTAGCCCTGGCTATCCACTCTGTAGACCACCAGGCTGGCCTCAAACTCACTGAGATCTGACTGCTCTGCCTCCCCGGTGCTGGGATTAAAGGTTTGTGCCACCACCACCTGGCTAAAGTCCAAAATGTTAACAACAGTAGGCACATTATTAAACGAGGCCCATTGTGCCATTCACAACTTTTCAAGAAACCTGTTCATAAGGCAGCCAGGCATGTGAGGATGGAAAGCTGTCACAAGTCAGTCTCCCCTGGGTAGGATTTAGGGACATTTGTGGGGCAGTGAGGCAGGATTTGTGGCTATGGTGGGAGAGGTGACTGGAGATCTTTTCTAGGTTTTCCCTCAGTTTCAGGTAAAACTGCAACCAGGTGTGGTGGCACACACCTTTAACCCTGGCTCTCAAGAGACAAAGGCAGGCACCTGGCCTACATAGCAAGTTTCAAGCTAGCTAGGGCTCTGTAGTGAGACCCTCCTATGTGAAAGTAAAAGGCTCAGCATTTAAGAGCATGTACTGTTCTTCCAAAGGACCTGGATTTGTTTTCCAGCACTCACATCAGTTGACACACAACCACCTGTAACTTTAGCTCCATGGTATCTGAACCCCTCTGGCCTCTGTGGGCACCTGCATGCACATGGTGCACATGAACTCACACAGGCACACGCACATAAAATAATAAATTTTTTAGCCAGACATGGTGGCACCCGCCTTTAATCTCAGCACAACAAAGAAAAAAGCTACAAAAGGCTAGAATTACAGCTAAGAGGCAGAGTGCTTTCCCAGCACATACGAGGGCTTTGCTTCAATCCCCAGTGCATCAAATTGGGAAAAACAAGCAAAAAAAGTCACAACCTAACATGCACATGACATACAAATAATGATAAATGTAAATAAAAAATTGAAAATAAGTAAACGTCAAGAGTCAGTAGATGGCGCTCTTTCCTTTTAGGCTAGTGGGTCTCTGGGCAGGAGGGGCTTGTTAGAAAGGGGTGTTTTCATTCTTTTGTTGGGCCTTTGTTTTGGGTGCTTGAAGTAAGGAAGTGTAAGGCCTGGAGTTTACGGGTAGTGGGAGAAGGGAGCAACAGGCATCTAAGGAGAGTAAAACCATGTTTCTCGCTTCTCCTTCCCTTTAAAGATCTCTACAGATTCTATAGTTAGACATTACTCGTGTATGTTGTTTGTTGTTAAGGTTTTATTTTATTTTATTTTTTTTGAAACAGGGTCACATGTAGTCCAGGCCAGCATCTTATTCTCTGTGTAACTTAGGATGACCTTGAACCCTTGATTCTTCTGTTCTCCACCTCACACATTCTAATTTAAAATAAGGGTTGAGCTGGGTGGTGATGGCACAGGCCTTTAATCCCCGCACTCAGGAGGAAGAGGCAGGCAGATCTCAGTGAGTTCCAGACCAGCCTGTTCTACAAAATGAGTTCCAGGACAGCCAGAACTGTTACACAGAGAAAGCCTGTCTCAACAAACCAAATAAAATAAAATAAAACAAGGGTTGAGCTGGGCATAGGGGCACACACCTTTAATCCCAGCATTGGGGTGGCAGATCTCTATGACTTTGAGGTCAGCCTGGTCTACATATCAAGTTCCAGGACAGCTAGGGCTTGTATAGTGAGACCTTTTGTCCCCCAATAATAAATACATTAAACAAGGGCTGGAAAAGTAAGAATGAATGAATGCCAGTGGATGAGGGAATCTGGAGCATTCTCTTCCCCAGTCTGTGCTTTTTCTCCTCTCTTCTCCCATCTCCTTCCTTTCCTCTTTCCTCCCTTCTCCCTCACCCCTCCCTCTACCCCTCTATCCCTTCCTCCCCCATTTTCTTTTTTGGGATAGGGTCTCACTGGTGGCCCTGGCTCACAGAGATCGACCTGCTTCTGTCTATGTGCCTGTACACGCAGCTGAGAACAGTTCTCTGTAGTATCTCATAAGAGCAACAAAAGCTTAGCTAGCATGAGGTACACAGCTTTATATCATCCTTTAAATACACTAGCTAGGGACTGGAGAGATGGCTCAGTATCTAAGAACACTAGATGACCTTCCAAAGGTCCTGAGTTCAATTCCTTGCAACCACATGATGGCTCACAACCAATCTATAATGAGGTCTGGTGCCCTCTTCTGGCCTGCAGGGATGAATGTAGACAGAACACTGTATACATAATAAATAAATAAATCTTTAAAAAATACACTATCTATAAATAGTATAGTATACATAAAAGAACCAGGCATGATAACCCCTAACACTTGGGAGGTTAAGGCAAGAGGATCAGGAATTCAAAGCCATACTTGATACATATCAAATTTGAGGCTAGTTTGAATTACTTGAGACCCTAGGTCAAAAATAAATAGGAGGGCCTAGAGAGATGGCTCAGTGGTTAAGAGAATGAACTGCTCCTCCAGAGGATCCAATCGAGCCTGATTCTCAGAACCCATTTTGAGTAGCTCACAACTGTCTATACCTACAACTCAGGGGTATCCGGTGCCTCTGGCATCTGCAGACATTCATGTGCATGTACACCCACACACAGGCACACCCATAATTAAGTCTTTTTAAAAATTAAAAATAAGTAGGTAAATATATGAATAAATAGCTAATTTTGGCACAGTAATAACAGGGTGGTTATATGCTGATTCCTGCCTCTCTCCCTTCATATGTAAAGCCTCCCAACTGGCAAAACCTTCCCCTGTTTGGAGACTGGACTTGCAAGAGGTAAGTGAGTTACAGTGAGGTCATTAGGTGGGCCCTACTCTGGAGTGACTGCTGTCCAGCTGTTTGGGCCTTCTGAGCTTTGGTGCTGTTATGGCAGCCCTAACAGTCTTTGGGCTCTATACCCACTTTACAGATGTATCCCAGCAGAAGTGAGTTGTCACACAGCCAGCATACAAGCAGAAGCCAATTTCTGGATGTGGTCCATGGCTTAGGGTTGTAACTCCAAGATCTGACGCCCTCATAGAGACATACTCGGGCAAAACATCAAGGCAATTAAGAATGAGCTATTGTCCCTGTCACTCTGACTTTTCTCTTTCACATCCAGGCCTTTAGTTTGTTAAGATCCTTGTCCACACTTTTTATGGGACTAGTGGGATCAAGGAGCTTGCCACCAAGCCTGAAGACCTGAGTTTGAATCTCAGAACCCACATGGTGGGTGGTGAGAACTGGCTCTTATCAGTGCAAGTTTGGTTGAGAGACCCAAAGGTGAGCTGGAGAGCTGGCTCAGCAATTAAGAGCATTGGCTGTAGCTGGGCCGTGGTAGTACACACCTTTAATCCCAGCACTCAGAAGACAGAGGCAGGTGGATTTCTCTCTCTGTGAGTTCCAGGCCAGCCTAGTTTACAAAGGAAGTTCCAGGTCAGCCAAGACTGTTGTACAGTGAAACCCTGTCTCAAAAAAACCAAAACCAAAGTGGAAAGAAAAAAGAAAAAAAGCATCGGCTGCTCTTCCAGAGGACCAAGGTTTGATTCCCACCCTCAGAATGGATCACAACTGCCTGTAACTCCAATTCTAGGCGATCCCATGCCCTCCTCTGGATTCTACAGGTACCAGGGGCACACATGTAGACAAAACACACATACATATTATATACAGTTTTGGTTTTTCCAGACAGGATTTCTCTGTGTTGCCCTGACTGTCCTGGAACTCACTTGGTAGAGCAGGCTGGCTTTGAACTCAGAGGTCTGCCTGCCTGTCTCCCAGGGCTGGGATTAAATGGGACTAAAGGTGTGTGCCCCCATGCCTGGCAAGAGTGTTAGATTCCCGGGAACTGGAGCTATAGATGGGTGTGGGCTGCCATGTGCATGCTGGGAATCTAACCTGGGTGGTCTGAAAGAGCAGTCAGTATTCTTAACTGCAGCACCCCCTTCTTAAAACCTAATTATTATTTATAGTCAGTTTTCCAGGCCAGGAGAGGGAATCAAATCTCCTGGAGTGGTGTCTAGGTAGTTGTGACCTGTCTGACATGGGTACTGGAAATTAAACTCCATTCCTCTAAAAGAGCAGCAAGCACTCTTAACCACTGAACTGTCTGTCTGGGCCCTCCTTGCTTTTTTACCCTTGAGAGAGGCTCAGGCTGGCCTCAGATTTCCTACCCTGCCATCTCCTACTTCCAAGTGCTAGGATTGCAGTCATGTTGCTGCAAGCCCAGCCTTCCTACAGCACTTCTAACACCATTATTATTGCTATTTAAATTCTTTGTTTGCTGACTCCAATGCTTGTAGGTTCCTGGATCTCCTCCGGTGGGGCTTGTCTTTCTCTTCATTATGGGTTACAGTTAACTGTTCTTGTTATTATTTATTTATTTATTTATTTATTTGAGACAGGGTTTCTCCATATAGCTCTAGCTGTCCTGGAACTCAATCTGTAGAACAGTCTGAGCTTGAAACTCATAGAAATCCACCTGCCTCTGCCTGCTGGGTGTTGGGATTAAAGGCGTGTGCCACCTCCACCAGCAAAGTCTGCTGTTTTGCTGAACATCTTTCATCTGTATTCTATACCGAACATAGTAGAAAAAGCAGATAGTAAAGGCTAAAACATCTTGTTTTCTTCTGAAAAGTTTTGATTTTTATTTTAGAAGACAGTTAAATTACTGTCCGATCATCTCAGCTTTGTGAAGGCTTGGTCTTGGGTGGTATTTGTATTGATTTCCATATTTGGAGCCCTAGATAGAAGAGAAATAAAAAGGAAAATGCTTTTATAAAAGCACTACCCAGAACATTTCTAAATTTTTATTTGAAAATATACTCAAAGCTCTATAAGAGAGGCTGGGCTCAGCAGATAAAAGCACGGACTTGTTTGCTCCAACAGAGGACCTGTGTTTGCTTCCCAGCACCCACTCTGTGGCTCACAACCAGCTACAACCCCAGTTTCAGGGAATATGTCACCCTTTCAGCTTCCTCGGACACTGCACACATGTGGTGCACTTTCTTTCTTTTTAAGAGGTTTTTGTTTTATTTCTTTAAAAATATAATCCCAGCACTTGGGAGGCAGAGGCAAGTAGGTCTCTGTAAATTCAAGGCCAGCCTGGTCTACAAAGCTAGTTCCAGAACAACCAGGACTGTTACACAGAGAAACCATGTCTGGAAAACAACAACAACAAAACAAACAAACAAACAAAAAACCCAAAACAACAAAAACAAAAGCACCCTGAGGCATATCTTTGACAAATTGTGTAAAACATAAAAGACAGTATGAGGGGCTGGTGAGATGGCTCAGTAGTTAAGAACACTAGCTGGGCATTGGTGGCTCACACCTTCAATCCCAGCACTGAGGAGGCAGAGGTAGGAGGATGTCTGTGAGTTCGAGGCTAGCCTGGTCTACAGAGCAAGTTCCAGGACAAGCTTCAAAGCTACAGAGAAACCCTGTCTCAAAACAAAACAAAACAGAACAGAACACTTACTGCTCTTATGGAGAACACAAGTTCAGTTCTCAACACCCAAATGGCTGCTCACAACCATTTTACTTCCAGGGGATCTGATGGCTTCTTCTGGCTCCTGTGGGTAGCAGGCATGCACATGATGCCCATACATACATACAAGCAAACATATGCACATAAAAGAAGGTTTTTTTTGTTTTGTTTTGTTTTGTTTTTTTTTTCAAGACAGGATTTCTCTGTGGGGTTTTGTAGACCAGGCTGACCTCGAACTCACAGCTGGTTAAATGCTAGTATGCTTCTCTGAGGTCACTTAATGGTGGGGCAGCATTCTGGAAGAGCATCAGGATGAATCTAGTTCTAGTGAAACATGCTTGTCGTCCCATCGATTAGAGGCAAGAAGATGAAGAGTTTGAGGCCAGTCTAGGCAACACAGGGAGTGTAACCCTACTTGACTAATAGAGAGAGACCCTCATCCCAAATGAAACAAAAGACCAAGAGGTCTGGGTGAATTTTATTCAGTCAAAAGATTGGGGCTGATACCTGGGCTGGTACAAAGAGGGCTTTCTAACAGACACCTGAAGGTCAGCTTCCTTCTACCTGTGTCTCACAGATGTGCTGGAGCACTGGCCTCTGGGCGGCAGCATCTGCTAGCTGCAGCAGTTTGCTCCTTTGCCAGGACATTGCTGTGGAGGGAATGGGTGTCCCAGGACAAAGGGCTACAGAGCAGAGACAATGCCCCTGCTGTGTGTTCCTATCCAGTGGGCTTCAGACGACTCCTGGAGACATTTTTGTTGGGTTACTATACACCCACAAACAACTACTTAAAAAAGGGAAAAAAAGAAAAGAAAACAACAACCCAGGACAATTTGAGGGCTATTTAGAACAGGCATTTAAAAACTAAAAGATACACAGACGTGCCTGCTGTGTCTTGCAATAGACTCTATCTTGTTTGCCCCGCCCCCAGTCTCTCCCACGCTGGCTCATTCTGCACATTGTGGCAGGACTTACAGCTCTGATCTAGACAGTTGTGTCTGTTGTCCCTGGTCAAGCACTTTTGTTTATTTAAGATTTTATTGTTAATTAATCTTCCCATGTGTGTCCCCATGTCCTCAGAGGCCAGAGACACCAGGTCCTCTGAAACTGGGGTTACAGGCAGTTGTGAGCCCTCTCACATGGGTGTGGGACTTACCCTCAGGCCCTCTGGAAGAGCACTGTGAGTCTGAACCACTAAGCCCCCTCTCCAGCCCAGCGTTTTCTTTCCTTAAAACCTTTTCATTGCATTTTTCGTGTGCATGTATGCCGTGGCCTTCGTGTGGCGGTCAGAGGATATCCTCGGGAGTCAGTTCTTGCCTTCCATAGATGGGTCCTGGGGTTTGAACCCAGGTCTTTAGGTTTGATAGCAAGTGTCTTTACCCACTGAGCAACCCAGGGATTTTCAACAGCTCTTTGTTGCCTTTAAAACAAGGAAGCACACTGATTGGACCCTCCCTCCTCTTCCTCACCCACCTCTATCTTTTTGGATGTTTGCTCAATGAAAGTGTCAATGTCCTGCATAGCTTCCTTCTTTCTCTCTCTTTGTTCCTTCTCATTCTTCCCAGGGCTCACAGCACCATCTTCAGACAGTAGACCTCAAAGGGCCTTCCGCCGAACAAAGGTTTGCTCTGCATGGTGTTTAGGTGTCTGTCTCCACTGTGAGGGGTGAGTTCTAGCAGACTTCAGGCCATGTCTGTTTTACCCTGATGTTGATTTACACCCAGGAAATTGAGCAAGAACGTGAGAACTAGCACGTGACTGGTGTCCTTCAGTTCCTGGAGTTTGCTCTGCTTTTCCTTCTGCTGTCTCTGCTGTATTTTGATCAATGCACTTTCTCTCCAAGTCACAAATGCTGCCATTCCATTCCTGAGACGGCGACACTACAGGAAAGCAGGGGAGAGAAGTGGCGCTGGGCTAAGTAGGTATTTCCTGTATGGAAATCAAGAACACACAGACACATGCATACACACCCGAACACACGCACCCTGGAGTCAATACTGTGACATTTGGAAGAAAATATAGGACAGGTAGGATGTGGCTCAGTAAAGTGGGACACTGTATTCACTGCACAGAGATTAAGTGTAGTGGTTTAGGTGTGCAGACCTGTAATCCTAGAACTCAGAGGTAGAGGCAGGAAGATCTGAAATTCAAAGTCATTCTCAGTTACATTGTCTTTAAAAAAAAAAAAGGGGGGGGGTCTGGGGAGATGGCGCAGTGGGTAAAGAGCCTTTACCATGCAAGCCTGAGTTTGGATCTGCAGAACAGGTGTAAAAAAGCTGGGCCTGGCTGCTCCCACTCATTACCTCAGCACTGGAGGAAGATGGAGACAAGAGGATCTCTGGGGCTTATGGGCCACCACTAGCCTAGCCAAAAGAATGAAGAGCTGTAGACTCAGTGAGCGAGCTCCTGCCTCCAAGGGAGAGGACAGAAACATCAGCATCCCCTGGCCTTCATAAATACCTTTGTGGGGGAACAGATGTACACAGGTGTGTATATGCATGGAAAAAGAGAGAAGAGGGAAAAAAGGCGTCACTGTATCAGAGGTCACTCTTGACTTTTATAATAATAATACATGAACACATCAGACCTTCTGTTTCCAGAACCAACATATACAAGAAATTTTATGCCAGGACTAAGTCAGACGATGACGACAATGATGATTTTATCTGAAGCAAGGTCTCCTCTGTACCCCAGGTTGGCCTCTGCTGGTGACAGTCCTTCTCCCTCTGACGCCTGAGTGCTGGGATGACAGGTGTTTCCCATCATGCCCAGCTGGACTTAGTTTATCTAATGTAAGGTTGGTTTTGCATATGAAAATCAGCCCTTTGCAAGATGCCTCAGCAGGTTTTGCTCTGCAAGCTGTCCTCTGACCTCAACAGGCCAGGGAGACCGTTAAGTCTTTGATGTCAACTTGATTGTATTTAGTCTGTTTTTTTTTTAATTTTTAATTTTTTACGTGCATTTGTGTTTTTGCCAAGGGTGTCAGGGTCCCCTGAAATTGGAGTTATAGACAGGTGTGAGCTGCAGTGTGAATGCTGGGAATTGAACTCTGGTCCTCTGGAAGAGCAGTCAGTGCCCTTAATCCCTGAGCAATCTCTTTGTTTTTAAAGGCAAACCACGGGCTGGCAAATGACTTACTTTTTTTTTGTAAAACTCTTTAAGTCAACATTGAAAGAAGAAGAACTAAATAAAACAATGGATTGAAAGGTAATTTTACAATGATATAAAAATGGCCATTAAACAAATGGGGGAATGCCCCATTAGCTTTTAGGAAATACAAATTAAAGCCATATCAAGAGTTCACTGCACACACATCAAATGACTAGAAATTCAAGATTCTCAAAACAGCCTGTGCTGTGAAGGGTTCAGAGGAAGCAAAATTGCTTAAGTTAATTTTGTTGTTCTTTGTTGTCATTGACACAAACTCTTGTGTCTCTTGGGCTGGCCCCAAACTTGTTAGTTGAAGATGATCTTCAGCTACTGACCTCACCTGTTACCGCCTCCAAAATGCTGGGATTACAGGTTGCACCACACCAGATTTTGTGCCGTGCTGGGGATGGAACCCTGAACTTCATCCATGCTAGGGCAAGCACTCTGCCATTAAGCTACATCCCCAGCCAACAAGTTGTCATCCTCCTGCCTCAGCTTTCCAAGTGCTGGAATTACAAGTGTGTACTGCATGTCTAGTTCACATGGGAACTAGAGAGGATCAAAGGGACTGTTGGGTCCACATGACCAGTGGTGTGTCTGGTACACGGTGGGGATATAGTTTATGGTAAATATTGCTGCTGGTGACGTGATGTTCATACTGATATCTCCTACACCCCAGTGGTTCCAAGTTCTTGACAACTCAGAGCCTTTGGTGTTTAGCTTCAGGCTACAAAAAGTTCATGTTGTCACATTTGAACAGCAAGTTGAAAGGTCTGATTGTGGCCACTCACTCTTTCCCAGTGCTCTATGTAGCCAAGGCTGGCCTCGAACTTGTGACATTCTTCCAGAACCAGACTCTTAGTTCTGGGACTCTAAGCATGAGTCACCACACCCAGCTTGAAAGGGAGATTTTTTTTTTTTAAAGGCATTTGTTAGCACTACACATAACTACATAACTGAAATGAATAACACATGCTTGATTTAAATCTCTTTATTTTAAAACATGTGCATTTAATCTTTCATCTTTCATTGATTCCACGGCCACCACTTGAAGGAGAATCCACCCAGCTGACAGAGTTACCTATCAGAACAGGAAACAAGTAGGGCTGCTCCCTTTGCAGCTGAAACCAGGGCCCTGTCTTCCTGCACTGAGGAACCCCTCACCATGCACAGAGCCACCACGGGAGCCTCACTGGCTTAGCTTCACTATTGAAAAGCAGAACAATAAATCGGCTCACTTGATCCCACTCCGCACATTCTGTTCACCTCTTCCCAAGTGTTAATTATCAAACAAAGAGTTTCTTGTGGGTGGGAGAGGTTAGTTTTAAGACTGGAACATTCCAGCTGATTTTTTCCCCCAAGTACTGGGGATGGAGGGAAGGGCCCCTAGAAGGTGGGTATCCGGCAGCGTAAGGGTTTTGTTTGTTTTTGTTTTGTTTTATTCTGAAAGCAGAAAATGGCCAGGGAAGCATTATATGTTAGGGCTTGTGCAGGGCCTAAACAGGAAGCTGGTGAGCACCTTTAATCCCAGCATTTAGGAAGTAGAGGCAGGAGAATCTCTGTTGATTCAAGGCTAGCCTGGTCTACATAATGAGCTCCAGGCCAGTCAGGGCTACTTAGAGACCTTGTCTCAGAAGACTGTTATGTGTGTGTATGTGGGTTCTGTGTGTGGCACATGATTCCATGTGAGCATATCTGGAGGCCAGAGGAGGACATCAAATGGGCTGCTCTATTATTCTCTGTCTCACTCCTGTGACACAGGCTTCCTCACTGATCCTGAATCCAGGCTGGCGGCCAGCAAGCCACCATGATTCCTTCATCTACCTGTTTGTTTATTGTGTCTGTGGTGTACCACAGCACATCTGTAGAGATGAGAGAATAGCTTACAGGAATCTGTTCTCTCTGTCCACCGTGTGGGTCCTGAATATTGAACTTAGGTTGTCAGGCTTCGCTGCCTGTACCTACCGAGCCATCAAATGAGCTGTTCATTTGCAGCTTAGATGCAAATCTTTTTGTTGTTGTTGTTTTGTTTTTAGAGACAGGGTTTCTCTGTGTAGCTTTGGAGCCTGTCCTGGTGCTCCTCTGTAGACCAAGCTGGCCTCAAAATCACATAGATCCCCCCTGCCTCTGCCTCCCAAGTGCTGGTATTAAAGACATGTGCCGCCACCATCACTCAGTTTTGGGTGTAAATCTTAAATCTGAAATGTTTGTCCCTGCTAATGGATCATCTTCTGGCCCAGGGCTCAGAGATCAGATGCCACAGAGAATAGTTTGTGTTGTGTGTTGACTGTCTCTGCAAGGTGACTAGGAAGGACACAGGAAATGCAGAATTTAATGGGCCCCAAAGTACTTGTCCCAGAGGCAAGGAGACTCTCAAGAAAGCTTAATATACAAATAAAAGGGCGCCAGAAAAATGAGGAGTAAGGATAGTCCACCTGGGCAGCAAGAAGGGTCCTGGGCAGGTACCACACAGCCCAGGTCCATGGGCACCGTAACAGTGTCTCATCCTAGAGCTAGCCTTTGCTCCTCATCCTAGAGCTAACCTTTGCTCCTCATCCTAGAGCTAGCCTCTTCTCCTCAGGGTGCCTTCTCCTGGCTACTAATGAAGTAGAAATTTTTGGAGAATACTGTTTACTTTGTAATATCTTTTAAATTGAACATCTCCTTGTACAGCCAAAGCTGGCCATGTAATCAGAATGCTGCTACCTCTACTGAGTGCTGAGATGAGAGGCATGTGCTACCAAGTCCAGCCTCTAACACCCTTTGTTGTCTCCTAAGGGGAGGAATATTCTGGCCAGCCATCATGAGCTGGCTATCGGTCATCTAGGACTGGAATCTAGGTTAGACATTACCAAGTTGGTTTTGTGGTTAGTCAAAGTTAGTTTCTCTACGCCTGATAGGGATTGAGAATTTGCTCTGCAAAAGTTGTGGACAAGACACTTAAGACGATGCTCTCATTGGCAGACCCTGGGTGACATTATCATTAGCACTCACTGACTCCTGACCAGAACAATTGAGTGTCTGTCTGTCTGTCTGTCTGTCTGTCTAGCTATCTGTCTATATAGCTATAGCATTTGTGGGGCAAGAAGCAGACTCACACCAGTATCCTCAGCATAGTTCTTCTTATCAGGTGACAGAAGATTGTCCTTAGCTCTCTGATATAGTGGCAGCAGGGATATGGACACAGCTGGGATGGCCATGCAGAACACAGTTAAGGATGGCTTCAAGCTGCGGGGTTGTATGAAAGGGGCCTCAGTTTACCCAAGCAGAGAGAACTCAGTGAAGCTGCCAGAAGCGTGTGCCTCCGGGTCCTCAAAGCTCTTTGCAGAGGCAGGGGTGGCGCCAGGGCAGGGTCACCGAGACTCCACTTGGATATCTGCAGGGCTGAAGGTCACAGTTGCAGGCTGCTGGGGGCCGTTGCTGTTTGGGTCCAGGGGAGGAGGCACAGGTGGCTTTGGGCTCTTGGGCTCCAGCTCCCTCCTGGTTCTCATTCTCCTGCAAGAGACAGTGAGGAATGGGCCCCATGATGATGGTTCATCATAAAGTCATATTGTTACAATTGGGATGGACCTTCAACGCCAGCCTGGCTCACTGGAGAAGGTTCTGTTTAACTTTAAACTGCTAAGCTTCATTCTGCCCCTGACAACGAATGGAGTCAGAGCAGTGGCTGCATTCAAGACTAAGTGGAGACAGTGGTGCGGCTGGGACAATATATGAGGCCACTGGCAATGGGTTCCAGATCTAACTCTAATGCACAAACTGACTTAGTGGAGCCTGTTCTATATGGAGACACCTTGCTCTGTCTAGACACAGGGGTGTGGGGGGGGTGGGGGGGGTGCCTTGGTCCTGCCTCAATGAGATGATGGGACAGACTTAGTAGACTTCCTAGGGGAGGCTCTACACTCTCCATGGAGCAGATGGGAGGTGGGCGGAGGGAGGAGGGAAGGGAAACTGGGACTGAAATGTAAAAAATAAATTAATAATAATAATAAAAAAAGACTAAGTGGATCCTCAAAAGTTGCAGCGTGCTCATGTACGCTAAGTATTTTGCTGGGAACATTTAATAACATCTTATGTGGCAGGCGTTGGTGATGCATGCCTTTAATCCCAGCGCTCGGAGGCAGAGGCAGGTGGATCTCTGTGAGTTCGAGTCCAGCCTGGTCTACAGATCTAGTTTTAGGCTCAAAAGCAACACAGAGAAACCCTGTCTCGAAAAACCAAACCCAAAACCAAAAACCCCAAAAACCAAAAACCAAAAACCAACCAAACAAAAAGTCTAAAATCCCAGGACTTTCGAGGCTGAAGGAAGAACAAGAGTTTGAGGCTAGCCTGGGCTATATAGGAAGACTCTGTCTTAAATAATCTAGCAAAAATGTATATCCTATCTTCATTTTATATACTGTAAGATTCGATAGCTAACAATAATGAGTTCTGATGTCTTTGTGATATCTCATCCATCGATAGATCCTAATCCCTTAAAAACTTTTTCTTATTTCCAGCAGACATCAGTGTAACCAGTGTGAGGTGACAGGGTACCCACCCACATGTCAATCAAAGCTTCAGCAATGATGGACAGAAGGACAGGAGGCCTGGAATTCAACATCACCTCCTAGTTTCCAATAGGTTCCCATGGTAACACTCCAAAGACTTTAAAAATAGCACTGGATGCTGCTATCGTTGTTTTTGAGACAGGGTTTTATATAGCCCAGGCTGGCCTTGAATTCATCATGTAGCTGAGGATAACTTTATACGTCTGATCCTCTTGCCTTTACCTCCTGAGTGGCACCATACTTATTTATGCAGTGCTGGGGACCAAGCCCAGGCCTTCATGTGTGCTAGGCAAGTGCTCTACCCATTGAACCACATCCCGTTATTGTTTCATGTTATGGGGGAATATTTTCCTTGAAACCAGATGGATTGGGTTTAAACCTCAGCTCTGACAAAGAGGGCAGAGCCACCCTGGAATAGGTGAGCTAACACTCTGCACCAGGAACGGGGGAGGAGGAGTGTGTTAGGGGAGACCCAGGCAGTCCTGGGCATCCTATACCTGTTGTACAGCTTCAGCAGGATCAGAACCAAGGTGACAATGACGATGACAACCACCACGATGGCAGCCACAATGGCCCCAGAACCTGCAGAAGAGAGGGAACTGAAAGTGGGAAGAAGCTCCTGGCAAACAAAGCTGAGTCTTCCTGCATGATGATCCCAGGGCTCCCACAGGCACAGGGGTGGGGTGGGGTGGGGGCAGACACAGGAGAATCCCCAGAAGCTTGCAGGCTCCAGGTAGAAGGGCAGGACTGACAGTGAAGGTGTCCTCTGACCTCCATATATGTGTCATGGCACGCTCATGCCAACATGAACATACATGAGCAAATCCACCACACACATCGTACACACACACAATAAAAACGTAAATGAATTGAAATACAAACTAAGAGCAGAGATGATGAAGGCATGAGCAGACATGCAGATTGGAGGGTCTTCAGTGGGCACTTGTCATGAATGATTTGGATATAAAATGTCCCCCCAAATCTCACATGATAATGGTCCCCCGCTGGAAGGCTGAATGACTGATCATTGATTGGAACATGAGGACCTCAAACACTATTGAGAGACGACAGAAACTGTGTGGGGGATGGGCCTAATGAAAGGAAGTGGGTCACTAGGGGTTTTTGAAGATCACCTTTCCATGTCTCCACTCTATCTTTCTCTGCCTTCCAGCCGTTATGAGTAGGCAGCTCACCATGCCCCCTCTGCTTGATACTGCCTCAGCTCAGGCCCACAGTGATAGAGCCAAGCCACCAGGACTGAGCCCTGAGCTCACACAAACCTTTTCCCCTTTAGGTTGATTTGTTTTCAGATGTTCTGGAACAGCAGTAAGGAACTGACTCCCATGTAGCCCAGGCTGGCCTCAAACTCCTGATTCTCCTCCTTTGTCTCCCAAGGGCTGGGGTTGCAGGCACGCGCCACTACTAATGCCTGAGTACTTTTAACTGCCCAAGCACAGCTCTCAACATCTGGAACAGATCAGCAAGATTCCCTCCCCTCTTTTTGATAATATGCAGTTGATGTGATTTTGGGAATATTTTGAAAATATAAAAATAAGCAAAACATAGGAGAGGATGAGTCACTGGTGGTCTACACCTATGCATTCATCCATGTAGTCATGTATGTGCATATAAAATCTTGTTCATCTGGGTGATGGTGGCACACGCCTTTAATTCCAGCACCTGGAAGGCTGAGACAGGTGGATCTCAGTGAGTTCAAGGCCAGCCTGGTCTTCAGGACAGCCAGGATTGTTTCATAGAGAAACCCTGTCTCAAAAAATAATAAAATGAAATTAAAACAATAAAGCCTTTTCAGATTTCAGGAATAGGGACTATATAGAGAGAAGACCCAACAGTTAAGAGCACTGGCCACTCTGGTTGCTCTTCCAAAAGACCCAGGTTCAATTTCCAGCACCACATGACAGTTCACAACTATCTGTAACTCCAGTTCCAGGGCATCTGGCATCCTCACACAGACATACATGCAGGCAGGCAAAACCCCAATGTACATAAAAATAAATTAATTAATTAAAAAAAGCACTGACTGCTCTTGCACAGGACCCAAGGTCAGTTCCCCACACAATGGCTTACAACCATCAGTAACTCCAGTCTCTGGGTGTTTGGCATCCTCTTCTGGCCTCCACAGGTATTACACACACAGTGCATTTCACCGACATGCAGACACACTGTTGTGTATTTTAAAAATCAGATAAAAAGAAGCAAGATACAAAAGAATAATATGGCTCTTTTTCCACTCACTCAGATTCGAAGCCATATACAACTAATCAGCATATCAGTATTTGGTGGCCTCCTTTAGGGAACAGGACCTTGGAGTCATTGGTATTCTCTGTTTCCTGATATGGGTGTTGGTGACACAAATGTGTGCACTTTTTAATGCCTTTACAAAGATTTGCTAAATATAAAGAATAGATTACACAATCCTGTGTCCCCAGTTACTCTGGAGGCTGCATCAGGAGGATTGCAAGTTCCAGCCTAGCCTGGGCTACCTATGGAGACCTTGTCTCAAAGCAAACACAGAATCATTTCTATCTGGCTTTCAGTCATTCCCCTCCCGAGGCTCCCACCACGACTGTTTGAGACATATTGGGCTGCTTCCAAATGGATGCCTATCCCAGCAAGGATTAGAACAAAGGGGTATGTGTGTGCAGGGGGAGCTGGTGACAGACAAGATGGAGTGTGTGCGAGTTGGTGACCCTGTCCTGAAATCACCCCTTCTGGGTCCCTATGGAAGGGATGCACCCTGCCTTCCATCTAGCCACCTGCAGGCTCCAAGGCCTGAAGTTGTCCCCTGCCCCAGTGCAGAAACTGAACCTGCTACCAGGGATGCCCGAACCATATGCAGAGTGAACAGGTCAATGACGGGAAAGGCTGAAAGGGACACACACTCCTTACACAGCTGTTTTGTCCTTTTCATGTTTTACTAGTTAGTTTGTGTCAACTTGACACAAACGGATTGGCTTGTGGACCTGGATCTGCAGGATATTTTCTCATTAATGATGGATGTGGGTGGTCCTGGGTTGTATCAGAAACCAGGTTGAGAAAGCCATGGGAGCAAGCCAGTAAGCAGCATTCCTCCATGGTTTCTGCTTCAGCCCCTGCCTCCAGGAAGTGCCTGGATTGCCCTGATTATGGGCTGTAAACTGTAATCTAAAATAAACCCCTTCCTCCCCAAGTTAGTTTTAGTCATGGTGAACATTATAGCAATGGAGAAACAAACTAGTATACAGAATTCTATGTAGCTCAAGTTGGCCTCAAACATTGTTATTAGCTGAGATGACATGATCCCCAGTGATGGGATCGTGTATGTGCAACACCATACCCAGTTTATCCAGCTAGGAATCAAACCCAGGGCTTCATGCCTGCTAGGCAAGCCCTCTACCAGCTGAGCTGCACATTGGGCCTGGCTTTCTGAAGAGCTGTCATCGGCTTTTCTTATCCTGGGAACCCCTGGTTCTTGGTAAACATTTCCCAGGACTAACCCATTCCCATCTTCATTAATTTGCCCATTAAGAAGCAGGCAGGAGAGGCTGGAGAGATGGCTCAGCAGTTAAGAGCACTGGCTGTTCTAGAGGACCCATGTTCAATTCTCAGTTCCCACATGACAGCTCACAACTGTCTGTAACTCCATTTCTAGGGTACCCAACACCCTCATACAGATATGCAGGCAGGCAAAATACCGATGCTCATAAAACCAAAAGAAGTAGGCAGGATATTTTGCTTTTTAAAAAGTAGTATGTGAGTGCTACTCTTTAATGCCATCAAGGCAGCGTCTCACTCTGTAGCTCTGGCTGGCCTTCAAACTCACAGAGATCCTCCTGGCCTCCCCAGTGCTAGAATTAAAGGTGTGTGCCCCCACATTTGTAAGTAGTTACTTTTCAAGGAGACCTATTTTAGTCTCTTGAAAGAGATTCAAGCTTCCATCACTCCCTAGACTCCAGGACTTGCTGGAGAGGAGTGGGGGCAGCAGGCTGAGGCCACATTGTTTGTCCTAGTGCTTGCCGAACCCAGGGTGCATCTACAGGGGCCACGCCCTCCCCACTGCTCCTTTGAGTCTTCACAGCAACCTCCTGTGGGGTATCCCCATCTCCCAGGCAACGAAACCGAGGCCCAGGGCAAAGGAAGCACACACGAGGTTAGCAAGCGGTGGGCTAGGAAGTTGACCCTGAAGCTGGCCTTGGCAACTTTCCCCCAAAGTCCACCTTACTCTTATACAGGAAGTCTTCTCCTCTGGTCATGTTCAGTGAGAAGATGGCGTCCCCCAGAGTGGTGGCTGTGGTCATCTTGACTCTGCTGAGAACAAAGAGGAAATTTTGCTTAAAAACCAGGCCTAGTCTTACCATGTCTATATGATGCCTCTTGCTCTTTGCCTAGATGCTTCTAGAATTCTCAAGCATTCAGGTTCTTTTGGCAGCAGGTGAAAATGAGGCCCTGGAAACTGTATGTATAAAAATAGTACCCCAGAATTGTAAGGTCCCTTCCTTCCTTCCTTCCCTCCCTCCCTCCCTTCCCTTCCCAAATTCCCTCCCTCTCTCCCCCTCCCGCTTCCTCCTGACAGGGTCTCATATAGCCCAGGCAGGCCCCTGACTCCTTAAACTCCAGCTCCTTAGTGCTGGGCTCTTAGGCATGGGCCACCCCAAGCACCACAAAAAGCTTAGGACTTGGTTTTTCTTTTTAAAATATTTTTATTTATTTAGATTTGTTTTGTTTTATGGATATGAGTATCTTTGCCTCATGTATGTATGTCCATTGCATTCATGCCTGGTGCAGGTGGCAGTCAGAAGAAGCCATCAGACCTGGAACTGGAGTTACAGATGGCTGTGAGCCACCATGCAGGTGCTGGGAACAGAACCCAGGCTTCCTCTTCCTTCCTTCCTTCCTTTCTTCCTTCCTTCCCTTCCTGTTCGAGGCAGGGTTTCACTGTGTAGTCTTGGGTGTCCTGGAACTCACTCTGTAGACCAAGTAGTTGGCCTCCAATTCACAGAGATCCGCTTGCCTCTGCCTCCCAGGTGCTGGCACTAAAGGCGTGCGCCGCCACTGCCCAGCCAGAAGCAGGTTGTCTTGAAGAGCAGCCGGTGCTCTAACTACTGGACAATCTCTCCAGACCCACAACTTGTTCTCTCAAAGCAGTTTTGTATTCACACCAACTCTGCTGCATCTGAGACAGGGACCTGCCATCTTCTCACACATCTCTGTGCTGGCTGCCTCAGGCAGTGGCCCCTGCTCTCTACCATAAGCCTCCCCAAGAATCCCCATCTCCACTCTCCTGGCCATAATGGAAACAGGGACAGGTATCTGCCTGGGACATGAGGGAGGCCATCTGCACTCAGCTGGAGGCTCTGTCAGCTACAGCCATAAGAAGGCTCCTGGCCGCCTGGCCATGTTCAGCTGTGGGACGGGTACCTTCACTTCCCCTGCCCCACTCCAAGGCCAGGGCCCTGCCTGCTGCCCTGGTTCTTAGGATCTTCAGGGCCTCCCATGGCTCACTGCCCCCTCCATGAAACCTACAGGGCTCTCCCTGAACCCTGCTTGCATATTGGTCTTCTGCCCTGGGCTTTTAGTCACCTGATCCCCTTAGACAGGCTGGGGTGGGCCTCACGCTTCCCAGCAGAAAGAACACAGCCTCAAGCCAGACACCCTTCTCAAGAGACTCTCATCCAGACTGAGTTAGGGAGGCTGTTTACTTCCTCCCCACTGCCACAATCAGCCAGAAGGTACAGCTAGTGTCTGTGGCTTGGCTTGGCTTTGTGAGCTCTCTGCCAGCCCTTGGAGACACAGCATGTCTGTTTCTTTTTCAGATCTGCCCACCTCCCCCAGATAAACCACCATCTCTGCTTTATCAGTGGGAGGGCTGTAGGAGGGGACAGAATTCCTCCCGGCTTTTGTTTGTCTGAAGTAAAGGGCCCTGACCTAAGGGAGCTGAGGGTTAGGGATGTCAATAGTACTTTTGGTTTTTTGAGACAGTGTCTGGCCTCAAACTCACTATGTGGCTAAGGATGAGTATGAACCAGCTTTCCTGCCTGTTTCTCCAGCGCTGGGATTACAGGTGTGTGGCCATCACACCTGGCTTACATGGTGCTGAGGATTGAACCTGGGACTTCGCGATTGCTAGGCAAGCACTCGGCCAACTGAGTAACATCTCAAGTCTAGGAAGTATTATCAAGAGTTCAATGAGTACTCTCTCTGAGGAGCAGATGGGAGGTGTAAAAAATAAATTAATTAAAAAACATAAAAAAAAAAAAGAGTTCAATGACCTGGGCATAGTGGTGATACCTGTAATCCTAGCACAGAGAGATGCAGGCATGAGCATCAGGATTTCAAGGCTATCCTTGGCTAAAAGGGCCAAGGATGAGAATTTGGGATGAGGTCTCCCTGCCTCCCTGCTGTGTTCTTGAGCAAAGACCCTTGCCTCTTCCATCACAGCAAGGCAGAGGGACTCGATGTATTTGTCAAACCTGTTTCTAGCCCCACTGCTTCCAATGCAAGATGCCACAGAAAACAGGGTTTCCCTTTCCAAGGCTTCCATTGAGGACCCTGAGACTCAGAGCCATGAAGTTCATGCTTGTGCTCATTTAGCCTGAAAGCTGCAGAGCAGCTCTGAGCCTGACCTTGCCAACTGCAAAGCCTGTATTTTTCCCACCTTCTAACTTGCCCTGAGATGCACCTGGTAGGGGTCCTGACCAGTCTCTGCACGCGCACGCGCGCGCGCGCGCGCGCACACACACACACACACACATTCATGCGCTCATGAGCTCATACCCATCCCCACCCACTCCCACATAGTCCCATATACACATATGCACTATGCACAATAAACACACACATACAACACACATACACATACCCCTACACCTATTCACATCCAGTCCCACAAATTCACACACACACACACACTGACCAGTGCGCAGCCTCCTAAGGACACAGGACACAGCCCTCCTCAGGTCCGTCTGGGTTCACCTCCTGGGTCCTGGGTTCCAGGTGCCAGTGGGCCAGTCACTCCTCTTTCAAGAACAGTGTGCAATCCCAGAGCCGATCTTGCCTCATCCCGGCATTGAGGGCTCTCAATGACATCTCTGTTCCTGCCACATTAGAGAAGGTGGGAGGAGGGCGGTGACCATCGACGGCCAAGGATGTGGATGTTTTCATGTGTGGGGGCCCCGGCAACTTCAGTTAACCAAGTCCGGTCCAAGACAGGGGACTGAGCACTGTGCATGCCTGTGGCTGTGGGATGTCAGGACACTCTAGGGAGGGCAGGGCTGCTTTTCAGAGAGCAAGACTATTTCACAACCAGAGTTGTGAGCATGGCCCTGGTGCTTCACAGGAAGGGTCTGGTTCCATCCTCGCCTTCGTTCTGGGAAGGAGTATGCAGCCACTGTGGCCAGCATACACACGAGGCATAGCCCCATCTCCACCAACCCACCTTAGTTGTGCTTCCCAGAGAACACAACAGAAGAGATGGCCGGCATCAGTGCTGGGATTTGACAGAAAGAAGGTTCTGCCCAGGACCTTGACCCCACCTCCTACTGTGCACCACCCTTGGTCACACCGGGAACCTCTGCCTCAGCCTAGCTTTAGTCATACTCACAGACCCCACTATTGCTCCCCTGCATGGTTAACAAACCGTCCTGTGTGGGAGCTGGGCTGGGAAGTGTCGGAGGTCAGGATTACTTACACATGCGTGTCTGACTCTCCCTGGAGTGCAGGAAGAATGCTGCCCCCCTCAATACAACACCTCCCCTCTTTCTCTGTAGTGCTTCCAAGCTCCTCCCTGCATAAGACAAGCAAACAAATTTGCAGTGGAAAAAAGCCACAAATAAGCAGCTGCGGCCCAAAGGTACCATAAGCCATGAAAGAAAGCCGTTTGTCTTCCACGGGGTTGGGACACAGGCTGGCAGGGGATGTTCTTGCCTGACCTGTGTGAAGCAGCCTTGGGTTCAAATCCCAACACTGTGTGCACACCCAGAAGAAGAAGAAAGCAAGAAGATGGGACATTAAAAATCATCATTGGATATATATGGAGTTTGAGTATGGCCTGAGCTACGTGAGAACCGTGTTTCAAAATTTAAAAAAAAATTAAAAATGAAATAGGGGCTGGCAAGATGATGGCTCAGCAGGTAAAGGAGCTTGCTGCTAAGTCTAGTGATCTGAGTTCAGTTCCTGAGACCCACATGATAGAAGGAGAGAGGCAACTTCTAGAAGTTGTCCTCTACCTTCTCCAGATGTACCAGCATGCATATACACAAAATAAATAATTAATTAAAAGTTAAATGAAATCACTCCTGAACGAGAGTGTCAGATAGGAGGCTTGGGCAGTCTATAGGGATTCTGATAGTGGAATAGCATTTATCCCTAGTGTACGAATGGACACTGGGAGCCCATTCCACATAGAGGGATACTCTCTCAGCCTAAACACACAGGGGAGGGCCTAGGCCCTGCCCCAAACGATGTGACAGACTTTGATGATCCCCCGTGCAAGGCCTTACACTTTCTATGGACAGAAGAGGGATGGGATGGGGGTAGGTGAGGGGCATGGGAGGATGGAAGGGAGAGGGATTTGAAAAATTAAATGAAATTAAAGATGCCCTAACTTCACGAAACATGGGGGATGATTCAGGCTACAGACAACTGACACTATATTCCCTTCTGCAATCTTTCCCATGTAACAACCCTATCTGATTTAAGAGTTCTGCTTTGTGTGAAAGATAAACTGAAACTTCTTGGATCCCTTACTGTGTCAGTGGATATCAGTGGCAATTCTACCACTGTCCAGCAGGTGGCGATAGCAGTGAGCTGTAAGTTAGATTTTTCTGCCCTGGAAAATAGCAATTCTATGGTCTCTGACTTTTCTTCTCTGCATTAAGTATCTTCCATTTCAACATTCTCTAAGATGGGCTAGAGGGAGCTGGTAATGTTTATAATATGCTGGTAGTGAAGGTAAGGACCTTCACACTCCGCTCACCATGGCATTATTTTAATCTCACCCTCAATTCTGTCATTACTCCTGGATCTCTTCACTCAGTGTTTTTCACCTGTTGCTTTATGGACTGTTACAATAGAGCTGTTCCATATCCTTGTGGTGGAGATTAGATGGGGGGGATGTAGCAGGGTGTGGTGGCACACACCCTGGAACCCAAGCCCTCGGGAGGAGCAGGAGTTGGAGGCCAGCTTGGGGTGCAAAGCCGAGGCTGGGGTATAGCTCAGTTGGTAGAGAGCTTCCCTGGCATGCCCAAAGCTCTGGGTCAGACCCCCCAATAACTGGGTGTATTGGCACACCTGTAACCCCAGTGCTCTGGGAGGTGGAAACTGAGGCAGGGGAATCAGGAGACAAGGTCACACGCCTGGGGTGAGATGTCTGCCTGAGGCAGGAGGAGGAGATCCTGCTCTCTCTGGACCGCAGGTTGATCTGGAATGTGGTAGATGTGCTACCCTGGAAACCAAGCTGCTCCTGTCAAAAGCTACGGAGCAAAAGTCTTTTCTACTTGAACAGACCCCCAATGCCTCCTCATCCCACACCATCTGTGAGAACTCGAGGAGGCAGCTGCTTGTCTGAATACTGTGGAGCCCACTGCAGTCTCCTTTACAAACCGGGAAGGGAAACCGAGGATTGAGAAAACCTTAAGGATCTCACAGAGGAGACACTCACGGCTGTGTCTTTTTGACAAGTGCAGAGCAGGGTAGATCAACATCAGAGAGCAGCATAGCGTACAATAACTAGCTGGTGACCCACAAGTGACCCCAGGCTGCATACCCCCCCTCCAGTTTCTCTTTTAGCGTCCCACTGCCATGGCAATACTGTTTCATGTTAATAAGGCACATGGGGTTCAGAGTTACTTCTAGTCACTCACTGAAAACGAAGAGCAGGTGGGAAGGCTCGGCAAGTAAGAGCCTGGTAACCTGAGTTCGAACCCTGGGGACCATAGCGGAAAGAGAGAACCGACTCCCACAAATCATCCTCTCTGTCAGTCTCTCCCTCTCTTTGTTTTGCTCTCTCTCTCTCTCATATGCACACACACATGCACACATAGTGGCATGCATGTGCCCACATGTGCAAAACACATACATTATGTGTACACATAATAATAACGCCCTTCCCCTCCCCCGGCACATATGTATTGGTGAAAGAGAGAGCTTAATCTCTGATGCCATTCCTCAAGTGCCATCCGCCTGTTTTATGAGACAGGCTCACTTGCTGGCCTGCAGTTCACAAGTAGGCTAGAGTGGCTGGCCAATGAGCCCGAGGGATCCTCTTGTCTCCGCCCCTCTGGCTATGGGATTATAATCACACACTATCATGCCCCCAGATTTTTGTGTGGTTGTTGGGGGTTCAAACTCAGGTCCTCATGCTCATGTGGCAAGCACTTTACTGACTGAGCCCTCTTGCTAGCCCCCCTTAATTGTTTCTAGATTTATATTTTATTTTATGCGTGTGAGGGTTTGACTGTACGACGGTGCACCACGTGCTACCCGGTGCCCACAGAGGTCAGAAGTGGGTAGCAGCTCTGTGGGAATCGGAGTTGTGGGTGGTTGTGAGCCACCTTGTGAATGCTGTACCCAAACCCGTGTCTTCTGGAAGAGCAGCCAGTGCTCTTAACCACTGAGCCATCTCTCCAGCCTGTTTTTGTTGGTTTTAAGAATCATGGCTTGCTGGGAATGGTAGAACACTTGAATAATTCCAGTTCCTCTAGAGGCTGAAGCAGGATTGCTATAGTTTGAGTCCAGCCTGGTCTTACTATGTAACCCAGGCTGGCTCTAAACTCTACCCCTACCTCAGCTTCGCAGGGCTGGGGTTTCAGACCTGTACGCTATGTATGACACGATCTGGATTTGGGTTTCTGCCTCTCCCGCTTTTCCTGAGGACATGGCAGGCTCAAAGTGTTTGCTGTGGATGGTGTATGTTGAGAAAAGCTCTCTGGACCAGTGCTTCTCAACCTATGGGCCACAACCCCTTTGGATGCTGAATGACTCTTTCACAGGGGTCGCATACCAGACACTTACATTATAATTTATAACAGCAAAATTACAGTTATGAAGTAGCAATGAAACTAGTTTTATGGTTGGGGGTCACCGCACATGAAGAACTTAAAGGGCTGCAGCGTTAGGAAGGTTGAGATCACCGCTTTGGAGCATCTGTGTGGAAGGAGAATGTGCAGGGGGCCTGGAGCTCTATTGTCTAGGTAGCTCGCTCTTTCTGGAAGCCCACTTGTCCTGATCTGTGGTCTCCCGGCTATACCTGTTCATGGGGCCATGATGGAGACCCTGATAGTTGGAACCCTGGCTTGGGAGGGAGAAGTCCTGGATTCAAATCTTACCTTTGTTGCTCACTTGCTGTGGGACTGTTCTGTCTAGAGTGCAGC
This sequence comes from Phodopus roborovskii, assembly GCF_943737965.1. Classification (NCBI taxonomy): domain Eukaryota; kingdom Metazoa; phylum Chordata; class Mammalia; order Rodentia; family Cricetidae; genus Phodopus; species Phodopus roborovskii. The sequence goes on from NW_026126645.1 coordinate 1,500,053, forward strand.
TTTCTCTCCCGGGGAATGGCTAGCTGGGACCCAGTGACCTTCTTCCTCTCAGCCTTCTGCCTTGAGACTTCAGGCTTCCTGAGTGGTTCAGGATGTGGCCCCTCACCCTCCTTAAACTGGCCTGCCTCCCACACCCTCCATTCCAGAAAGAGCACACCCCCTGTTTCCTGCCGGAGTCAGGACCTGGCAGGTCTGGGCTGCAGAGGACAAGAGAGAGGCCAATCCCAGCCTCTTGAAGCTGCCCGCGGTGAGTGCTGGATGGCTGCCAGTCACAATAGGCCTCAAGATACAGAGGGGCATTTGTCTGGGGACTTGCAGCCTCATGTAAACCTGTGTCCTGGCTTTGGCAAGCCACCTCCTTTTCTCCACACCCTCTTGGGCAGCAGTAGCAGCTCCTGCTTGGCTGTGGGGTGGGAGAAGAATGCTGGGCAGAGGCCTCCGAAAGGCTGAGAGCCCAGGCAAGCAAAGGGGTGGGAAGAAAGGCGGGGCATCACTTGCGTAGGGCACAGCAGTGAGGGTCACAGTAAGGGTAGAAGGTGGGAATAATGGAGACAGACAGGAAATGCTCTGGACATGCCAGGATTGGTCAAGAGGGCCAGGGACTGGTTCTATGGGCACAAGACCCCCTTCTCTTCCTCTGCTGTAAAATGGGGTGACTGTCTCAACCTCAGGCTGAGAGGACACCATTAAAGTGATCTGTGAACACCCGATGGGCTATGATAAAGATGACAAGGTTTGATCCTAGACAGATTCATATCTAAATGCTGCCTTGTTTTTTTTGGGGGGGGGTGGGGGGAGTGTAACACAGTCAGTAGAGTGTTGGCCTAACATATATGAGGCTGTGGATATGATCCCCAGCATAGCATAACTGGGCACGATGGTGCACACCTGTAATCCCAGCACTCAGCAGGAAGAAGTATAAGGGGTAGGAGTTCAAGGCCATCGTCCACCACGCAGCAGGTTTCAGGTCAGCCTGGCTACGTGAGACTACCACCTCAACAAAACAGAGCATTCGTTCTTTGTCTAGTTGCTGGGACAAAACTCGTGACAAAACCAACTTAAGGAAGGGTTATTTTGGCTCATGGTTTGAGGGTATGGTCTGTCATGGTGGCCAGTCACACTGTGTCTTGAGTGGGGAAGGAGACCAGACAGAGGAGGCTGGACGGTGGAGGCTGCTGGAACCCAGACTGCATTTTCCATCATTATCCCAGGGAACCCCGGTGGTGATGCTGGTTGCATTTAGGATGGGGTTTCTCACTTTAATTATCCTAATCTAGGACCATCCTCACAGACAGGCCATGAAGATTGTTCCTTGGGTGGCTCTATATCCTATCGAGATGACAATCTGTAGTATCCATCACACCTCTAAGGACTTTTTATTTACTAATATGGGGGGCACATTTTCCTCCACTTAAAAATATCCCCCCAATTTTATTTACATTTCCCTTTTCTGAGGCAAAGGCTCACTTTTTAGCCCAGGTGGACCTGGAATTCATAACCCTGCCTCCCCCAGTCTCCTAAGTGCTGGGATTGCAGGTGGGAGCCTCCACACTTGCCGTCCCCCACCCCTGATTTTAAAATAAGCTAGAACCTCATGGAGGACCTTCAAAATATCGTGGGCCTCCCTCCTGTGCCCGGGGGCCTCCACACAGGGTTAGGGTTCTCTAGGTGCCAGTCCATCTGCGCACCCTCTCCCAGGTCTGCTGGGCCCCATGGCTTCACCTCAGGCTCCTCCACAGAGCTCCGGGTCCTGGGGCTTGATGCCTCACTCTCTGCAGAGCTGAGCTCAGGACCCTGGTTGCTAATAACATCTTCATTCTGTGCGGTGTCCTTCCTTCCTCCCTCCCTCCCTCCCTTTCTTTCTTCCTTCCTTCCTTCCTGCCTTCCTCCCTCCCTTTCTTCCTTCCCTTCCTTCTTCCCTCCCTCCCCTCCCTCCCTCTCTTCCTTCCCTTTCTTCTTTCCCTTCCTTCTTCCCTCCCTCCATCCCTCCCTCCCTTTTTCTCTCCCTCCCCCTTCCTCTCTTTTTTGTTCTTTTGAGACAGGGTTTAAACCCTGTGTAGCCTTGGCTGTCCTGGAAGTCACTCTGAAGACCAGGCTGGCCTCTGCCTCCCAAATGCTGGGACTAAAGGCTTGCGCCACCATCCATCTGTGTGATACACGTTCAGTTTGTTCCCGAGGCTGCATAGATTCTGTTTCTAGAGGCTGGCAGGGCCAGGAATCTTAGGCATGGAGGGGACATCCAGGTATGACTAGGGCCTAGATGTATATTAGGCCATTAGGGGTGGCAGTGGGGGGTGAGCACCCATAGCATTGATGGCTCCTTTCAGCTCCTTGGTGCTGAGTCTCACACTCACATCTATCTGAAGCCCCATCACACCCCTTTCCACTTTCCATCTGAGAAAACGTAGGTTCAGAGAGGCCAAGTCATTCATCCCGTTCACAGGGATCAAAGCAGGGCCTAGAACCTGCCTTCTGCCTTCCCAACGCCCCCGCCATCTCCCTCAGCATGCCTGAGGGAATGTGGAAGGTGGTCTGAGGTATGCAGAGACTGTGGATTGGGCACAGGAGAGGCTGGGTAGATGCTCTGGTGTGCCAGGTGCTGAGCGGGGGAGGTGTCCTGCCACCGAATGTTTCTGGGAACTCTGTGTCCCTGGCTGGCCCTAACTGTGGAGGAACCTTGGCCAGGAGGGGCTGTGGCTAAACAGGCTAATGGGGACTTCATTTCTTTACCAAGAAGCCCAGAGCCACATCTGTTTACCACAAACCATAGAGCTATAGAGCTGGGACATGAACTGTGTCTGTCCATTTAGGGACCTTTGGGTGGTTACAACGGAGAGGCTCAGAGTCACAGAGGATGAAGGGGTGGAAGGAGGAGGCCCTGGGTCCAAAGTTTACCTAAAGGGCTTACCTCCTCTTTCAGAGCATACCCAGCCCTTCTGCATCATTGTGTAAGGCAGAGAGAGAAAGAGCCACCTGGAGGGGGGTGTCAATTGTGGGGATGGAGACTGTCCGGGAGGGCTGGACACTCGGGAAGGGGGAGGGGATTGCCTGTTCTGGAATTCTGGACTGTACAAAAGGAGAGGGGACCTGAGGACCATGTCTGTCACTTTCTGCTTACCCTGCCTCTGTTACAGCCACTGGAAAAGTAACTAATTCTGGTGTGGATTTGGGAAGGTGGGTTCAAATCCTTGGATGTGCCTCGGGAGTGACCAAGGGGCAAAAAGAGGGACAAGACTGTCTTATGGCAGAGCCACACAAGAATCCCTACTGGCTGATGCTCTGCCAGGTGTGACTATCAGCCCATACCTGTGAGTTCCCAGACAGAAACAAAAGGAGGCGAATCCATTTGTGGAGAAGCTGAGGCAGGGGTGGGGTGGGATGGAGTGTGCATGAGACTTTGTGGGTCTCATGCGATCCAGGCTGACCTGGGTGCCCAGATCATCACTGCTGATATCTCACGAACACCAGACACTTTGGCTGGATTAGGAAGGATCTGCCTTCCATCCCTTGGGCATCCTTCAGGTCTGCAACTGGAAGGAGAGCTGAGATGTGACTTCCAGAACTTTTTGAGAGAACTGAGTAGACTGTCCTCTTAAGAAGTTCTGGGTGAAAAGTTTCCACCACACCCAGTGGTGGAGGGATTTTAAAATCCCAAGACAGTGTGCCCTAAAACTAGTCACAGTAGGCCCCAGACACAAGGTTCCCCAAGGGGATGCTGATATTGTTAAGTGATTGCTGCAGACCCCATCAGCTCTGGTTAATAAATCAGGGAATGGTAGCTCAGAGACATGAGGTTTGAACCAGATGTAAATGCAAGGACACAATGTGGGCTGAAGTCCCTGCTGGCCCCTGCAGGCTTCTCCTTCCTCAGTTCTGGCACAAGACCAGATTTCCCAAGGTGCTGTGATATTATACTCACTCTACTGCCTCTGGGAGCCTGGCTTAGGGCCCCATCAGCTGCCACATACCTGGCCCAGACAGGAGGTACTGAGAGCAGCCCGGCTATAGAACAAACCTCTGTCTCAGAAACATGCACATCCTCTTTTCCATCCTCAGTGCACGCCGGGCCAAGTTGCCTGAGAACTTCAGACCTCATGAGAATCCCCCTTCCTGCTGCCCTGCAGCCAGCTTTCCTGGCTTTGCCTGGGCTGTAGTGCGTGGATGAGCATGGAGCCCTACCACAGACAACTGATTCAGCTCTGTCCCCTCCCTGACTTCCTGCCTCCTTTGGCCTACCTAGTGCCAGTGTGGACCAGGAATTCACCTCAGGACAAGGCAGAGAGAACCTACCCGACCAGATCTTACAGGGAAGAAGGAAAAGGTTCCAAGCAACTAGGAAAGTGCTACAAGAGGCATTGATGTTGTGGAACCATTCCCACTGTGAAGATGTGTGCGTCCTTGCCAAGGTGCCTTCTGGTTGTTTTAATAAAGAGCTGAAGGGCCAATAGCTAGGCAGGGAGGGATAGGCAGGGCCAGCTGGCAGAGAGGAAAAATAGTGGGAGGGATCTAGGGAAAGAAGGAACAGAGGAATGAGGGAGAAAGAGAGGAGCATGCCCAGGTTCAGAAGGCAGACATGAGAAACAGTGAAAGTAAGATACACAGAAGGAAAGAAAGGTAAAATGCCCCGAGGCAAAAACGTAGACAGAGAAACAGGTTAAATTAGAAGAGCTAGCATGAAACGAGCCTAAGCTAAGGCCAAGCATTTATAATTAATAATATATCTCTGTGTCATTTTCTTTCTTTCTTTCCTTCTTTCTTTCTTTCTTTCTTTCTTTCTTTCTTTCTTTCTTTCCTTCTTTTTTTCTTTCTTTCTTTTTTGTGAGCAGGCAGCCTAAAGAAAAATCCATCTGCATATGGTCCAGCCTCACAGACTGCACAGCCAGGACTGCAGACAAGCCTTGTGCTTTCTCATTGCACAAACACAGGGACAAGAAATGTTATGGCTAGCTTTCCGGGACTTTACCAATATCTCACTTTTCTCAGTTTCCCTAAAGATGCTGTTGCCCACAGACAACAGGAAGCAGTCTAGAGAATACAATGTCCACATTCCCAAGAGGTAGGGTGGGGTATTTTCGGTCATTCAGTGGGTAATGGATGTTTGTCATTGTTTAAGGGGGGCATAGGATAAAAAGACAACTCTTTTTCTTTCTTTCTTTCTTTCTTTCTTTCTTTCTTTCTTTCTTTTTTTTTATTAACTTTTTTGAGATATGGTTTCTCTGTATTGATTGCTTTGGAGCCTGTCTTGGAACTAGCTCTATAAACCAGGCTGGACTTGAACTCACAGAGATCTGCCTGCCTCTGCCTCCCGAGTGCTAGGATTAAAGGTGTGTGCCATCAACGCCCGGCTAAGAAGACAACTCTTAACCTCAAATAATTTTACATTGGTATGGATTTTGGTTTTTTTATACAGACTTAAAGTTATTTTTGTTATACTGTATATATGTTTCTACTCTTGTTTGGAGTATTGTGCTTATGCAGATCATTTAAAAATGCAATGTATAAATAATAATAAAGTTAGTAGTTAATCTATAATAATCAAACTTAGTCATATTAGGTATGTTTTCAAGGTTAACCAGATACTTTAGATAGATGATATTCAGATACTTCAAAGACCTACAGAATATGGCATTTAAGATTTTTTAAAATTTATTTATTTTATTACATATACAGTGCTCTGTCTGCATATCTACCTGCATGCACACCAGAAGAGGGTACCACATCTTATAATAGATGGTTGTGAGCCACCGTGTGGTTGCTAGGAATTGAACTCAGGACCTCTGGAAAAGCAGCAGCCAGTGCTCTTAATCTCTGAGCCATCTCTCCAGACCTTAAGACATTTTTTTTTTAACATCTGAGGATTTTCATGACAGTGAGACGTATCTTCTCCTGGCAGCACCAATTTACTTCAGAGAAGATGATGAGCATTGAAGAAACTGCCCTTGCCTAGACTGCTAGCAGTATGCTGTACAAACTGGATAAGCAGGACACAAAAGGAAGAGACTATCAAACTTTGCCAAGACAAGGTGGGACAGTCCTTCGCAATTTCTACTTCATAGAAGATTCTGCCAGATATTCTAGGCCTATAGGCTGAAGATGGATACCCCAACGTTACAGAGGAACCTTGAGTGACTGTTCAGGCAGCCAGATGTCTGCCATTTCTATAGCTTTGGAAGTGGCTTGCACTGCGCTTTCTGTTTACTCAGATAATATTATATCCTTCTGGGATCTTTGATGGAGTTGAAGACTAGATAGTTATAGTTTTCCTTAGTTATGATAGAAGGTAAACTAGGTACAAAACTTTGGATTCAACAAGCTAGGATAGCTAATGGAGTATTTTCTCTGAATTTGCAAGACACAAATGCATTGGACATTGTGAATGTAATTTTTACCTGATAATTGTTCTTGTTGTATATAAACCTTCCCCTTTTATTTAGACAATATCTGACAATTGTTCTTATTTTATATAGTTTTACTGTGTTAGAGTTAAAAACCTTTTTGTTTTTAGACAAAAAGGAGGAAACATGGGATAATCTTTTTGTACACTGTGAAGATGTGTCTTTGCCAAGGCATCTTCTGATTGGTTTAATAAAAAGTTGAATGGCCAATAGCTAGGCAGGAGAGGCAGGAGGACCTTCTAAGCAGAGAGAGAAGGAGAGGAGATAAATCTAGGTGCAGGAGAGACGACACAGAAAACAGAGAGAGGGGAAGCAGGACATGCAGGAGGAGAGGTAAAAGCCACAAGTCATGTGGTAACACAGAAATGGGTTTAAGTTATAAGAGCTATGGAACAAGCCTAAGCTATAGGCAGAGCTTTCATAATTAATAAGTCTTCATTTCGACTTTTGTGAGTTGGCAGCCCAAAGCAAAATCTGTGTACACAATGAACTTGGCTTTTGGGGGTCGGGCAGTGCCTTCCTGTTCCTGTGCCTCCTCCAGTCTCAACCCTCCACTTCAGATCTTTGCTTCAAATCAGGTTGCCAGAACAGTAAAGGCCCAGGATACTGGGCAGAACTGTTACATACAATCCTGTCTTCAGCCTGAGCTACAGTTCACGTGGTGATGTGAGTCCAGTGATGGACAAGGGAATTAGGAGTTAAGGCAACCGTAACAGTCTCAGAGACCAATCGATCTTATCTTCAAGCCTGCTCACCACACACACCACCAGGAGGTTCCCGGCTCCACCCCATGCATCCTCCTTTAGGCACTCTGTTTGCTAAGGACCCAGCATCTTTCAGGAACTGGTGAGGCAGTGGTGAACCAGACAGTTCCTGTCCCCAAGAAACCAGTCTGACAGAAATTAATACCTTACGTAAAACCATGACTTAATTTGTCAAAAATATTGTTTCACTTAGGTTCAAGAAACAGAATTGCACAGAAAAGAAAGGACTATAACGACAGACAGCTCGGCGAAGGCAGAGACTCCCACTGGGTACCACTGAGCTTTCTTTGCTCCTTCAGCAGCTCCTCAAATCCCTCAACCCCTCTAGCAAGAAAAATCATCCTCTCACACCCCAGGGCTTCCTCGGTTCCCAATCCAGCCCTTTTGGAGGCAGGAATCACAGCATCTCCTTCCACCTTAAAGCACCCAGTACTGGAACCTTCCCGTGTTAAGGAGCGGCTTGTTCAACATCTTGCTTATTGACTTTGCTAGAAGCCCGGGCCCCTCTTGGTCTCATTGGACTGCAGAGCTCCTGGGGTCTCTGAAGGGGCGCGCTGTCCTGGATGCCCAGTACATAGACCAGGAGAACTCAGGACTTGAGGAGGTCAAGGCTCCTTCTACGTCTCCAAGACTTTCCCCCAGGAGTCGTGATCACTCCAGGTGGCTTCGCGGGAGGGGACAAGGAAATACCAGCTTTCCGCATGCCTGAGATGTTACCCGAATGCAGCTAACCTCGGAGTGCTTCTCGGCCTGGGACCGGGACATCTCCGTGCACTAGGGTCTGCAGACACCCGGGAGATGCTGCTGATCGTTTGGCTACTCGCTCCCGCCAAGGCGTACCAGGGTGGGGACCCCCTTGGAGGCCTCCCCCCACCCCGCTCCCCGGAGAGCTAGCCTCTGCGGGCCAGAGCCCCTGCATGCTGTTGTCCCTGTCCCGCACCTCCGCGTTCCGCACCCTGCACCCCTACCTGCTTGGCACGCCTGCTCCCCGTCCTGCCGGGCCCGCTCCCGGTGCTCGTGGCGGCCGCCGTAGCCTCCTGTCCTGTCCCGCCCAGCAGGTGACCCCCGCCCACCCTGCGCTCCGGCGCCGCCCCGCGGTGTCCACGTGCAGCCCTCTCGACCAGCCACTGATGGGGACTTCGGGTCTGGCACCCCTGCAATCACTTCTTCCAGGTAGGACTTCGGAGAAGGCAAAAGAGGTGGAAGGGACCCAGTACAGACAGAGACCCGCCCCTGAGAGTCGGAGGAGAGCTGATGAAGTAAGGGATGTAGATCCGTTGTGGGACCCAAGGACCAGAGGACTGACAGTTGGCAGATGACAGAAATTCCTCCTGTGCACGAATTAGAGAATTCTCTCTCTCTCTCTCTCTCTCTCTCTCTCTCTCTCTCTCTCTCTCTCTCTCTCTCTCTCCCCCTTCCTTTCTCTCTCTCTTTTTTTGTTGTTTAATTTCATTTTTTTAATTCGTTTTACATACCAACTACAGTTCCCCCCTCCCCCATCCCCAACCTACCCCCAGAAAGGGTAAGGCTTCCTATGGGGAGTCAACAAAGTCTGGCACCAGTGGCGCAATGGATAATATGTCTGACTATGGAGACTATTCTTTCAACCAGGAGTGGCTCACATCTATAATTCTGGCTCACAAGAGGCCTAGGCAAGGGGATTGCTGTGAGTTCAAGGCTGTCTCCGGAAAACATAGTGAGTTCCAGCTAGCCTGAGTGAGATGCTGTCTCAGAAAGCAAGATGGCTCAGGGGTAAACGGTTGCCTAGCAAGCAAGAGGACTCTGAGTTAAAATTCCCAGGATCCAATCTAAAAGCCAGCTTGGGGGGCTGGAAAGACAGGCTTCATGGGGTTCACTTCTGAGCACCCACATCCGGTGGTTCACAACTGCTTGCAACTCCAGCATCTGCAGCACCTGCACTCATGTGAATACACCTACTCTTCACACACACACACACACACACACACACACACACACACACACACACACACACAGTTTAAAATAAAATAAGTATTTAAATAAGACAAAGCTGGCTGGCTCTGCCTCCTGGTAATCTGAGGCCTGGGGAAGAAAAAGCAGGAGGTCCCCTGGGTGCTTGCTGGCATCCCGTCTAGACAAATTGGTGAGCTCCAGGATCAATGAGAGGCTCTGTTTCAAAAACTGAGTGTTAGGCAGCTAATGGTTGCTGGTGGAGGAGAGGTGTAGACACTGGGAAGTTACTATGCTCAGGTAAATAACCCATTACCCATGTAGCTCTAATGGAATGCAGTGTGTGTGTGTGTGTGTGTGTGTGTGTGTGTGTGTGTGTATAAAAGCAGAAGGAGGGCTTGTTGGGAAGAAAGGAGAAAGGGTTAGGTGGGAGAGGAAGCAAGGGGGGGCATGACCAAAGTACATCAGATATACATATGTAATTGTGAAAGAATAAAAAACAAAATGGGAAAAGGTAAGGGTGATACCTGAAGCCCATCCATGCACACACATGCATAGTCACTCCCACACGGGAACACACATGCACACACAAAATTACAAAAGAATTAATGCCTCCCCCCAACAAAAATAAGGAACAGAGAATCTCCACTTTCAATCAGACTGTCTTATTCCTCATGGTCTCCCAGGAGCCCTGAATTCTATTTCGGGCACACAGTAGGGTCTTAACCAGATTTTGAATACACAGGAAAATGTAGCGCTTGGGCTACAATCTGTTCCACTAAACAGGCAAAGACCTACAGATTTAAGTAAAAGACAGCGGGTCACTCGTGCAATAGGAATGCTGGAATGCGGAATGTCATTTATTGAGGGGGAAGGAGCGGGCTTATATACTGACAGCACATTGGAAAACAATCAAGGGTCAAGCGTGCAAGTTGTGCAAGTTCTCAGGCTTAGTTTCTCCCCATGTTGGAACCCAGCGGTCTGCTGACCCCGCCCCATTATGATGGGTGGGATGCTCATGGCCATGTCTTCTCAACATCACTACTTACCTGACTGCTCACACGCTTTACCTGCTTATCTGCACAGGGAACTCAGTTACACATGCGCAGTCTCCCTTTTAAAGCAAGCGCCCCTCTCTCTCTTTCTCTCTCTCCTTGCTCTCTTCCGTTTCTCTCCTCTTCTTCCTCTTTCTTTCTTGCTCCCCCCTCTCTCTTCCTTTCTGTCCCCTCTACCAATAAACTCCTTGTGGGCGCTGAATCTCATGTTTGTGTTTTATAGACAGAAATTAAAACAAAAGAACAACACCCAGCAGATGTGTGTTAGCAAATCAAGAAGAGTACCAAGAACTACTCTGGTGCAAGATGTTCCAGCTAAAACTGCAGAATGTTCCAGCCAACAGCTCAGGCTTGCTCAAGGTGCCTGGGGGGGGTGTCCATGCAGGGCCCTACAGGAAACTGAGGCTCAGGAAATAGAGGTAAGCCTTAAGTCACCCAGAAGGCCAGTAACAAGCCAGGAGTAGTTTTTGGTCATATCCAGGAGGTGACTGGATCTGGACCAAGTTCCTGTGAGATGCTCACATCCCAGCTAATGTCCTTCCTCCTTGGTGCCCAGCGTGGGAAGAGTTCCTTGTTCTTGGGTAGGAAATTCCACAGTGACATTTGTTGATCTGTGCTGATAAGAGGGACAATACCACAATTCACTGCTTCACTGAAGACACAAGCCAGTCTATGCTAGGGAGCCTCTCAAGGGATGGTCACACATAAACAGTGGAGGATGTAGAAGACACATTGATATTCCAGGGTGCTTTCTAAAGTTCTTCTGGTGCTGGGTATGGGGCAAGAGCTCGGTAGTCAGAGGGTCTGGGTTCAGATTCTGATCTATGGTTTACTAATTCCAAGACAGGAGCAGCTATCATGTCCTCAGCTCAGTGCTACTATGGCAAGGACTAGAAATGAGATGCTTCAAGTGATGGGCAGGGTGGGACCATCATATTTATTCATAGGGACCAGGGAGAAGTTCACACACGCACACGCACACACACGCGCACACGCGCACACGCACACACACGCGCACACGCACACACACGCACACGCGCGCGCGCACACACACGCGCACACACACACAAGCCTCAGCATGTCTATGATGGTGTGATGGTCCACTCCAAAAGATCTGTTGGTCCTCCTGTCTTCTGTATGTCCACCCCATCTCATCTTTTCTCCTCCAATCCAAGCTGCCAAGCCACACTTCTCACGTTCCTATATGAAGGTGTGTGGGGACAGGCCCTTTCTCTCACCAGTTTTATCTATAACAGGGCCAGCCCCTAGAGCCAACCCTCCTGGCAGCATAGCTTTGGAGAACTCAGGGTGTCCTTCATCACCTATTGTTGCTGCATTAAAGCCCCGTGGATGTTCACTTTGGGTTAGGTTGATGGCTCGGGGCTTCTTATTGACTAGCTCTCTCTTAATTATTAACCCATTTCTATTAATCAATGTATTTCCATGTGGTCTTGGCTTACTGGAGAATGCCTGGGTGTTCTACCTTCCCAGTAGCTACATGGTGTTTCCTGGCAACTACTGAGTCCCCACTCTCTACATTCCTCTTCCCAGGATTCTCCTAGTTTGGTAGCCCCACCTTTATTTCCTGCCTGGCTACATCCTGCCTGTCCATTGGCCCAAATGGCTTTATTCATCAACCAATGAGAGAAATGTATTCACAGCATACAGAAGGACATTCCCCATCAGGGACGGGCAAACACCATCTGTAGGGGCACAGAGGAGCCAGCTGGGACTGGCAGGACAATGAGGCTGGGTTCTGTGTGTGCAAAGCCCATAACTAGTGAGGTCACCCAAGTGCAGACTGTGAGGACAATGCTGAGGTCAGATGTGGTGAACTCTTAGCCTGCCAGAAGGAAGAGTTCAGATTTTCCTCTAGTTAGGATAGACAGTCAGGAGAGGATGGTGAGGAGGAGGAAGGTCCATGTTATCAGCAGATTACTGGAGCTGGTGGAAGGGATAGAGAGAGCCTAGTTTGGAAGTGGTGTGGGTGGGAGGGTGAAGGGGAGTGGTCGGGGCTGGGACTTAGCTGGAGGAAGACAGACAGGGGATTGGTGCTGTTCTAAGAAGGCTGTGTGGCAGCTTGGTCGCTGATGTACCAATTCATATCCTCAGTTTTGAAGGCTTCTGGACCAGGAATCCCATGGCCTTGTGCACACTAGGCATGGGCTCACTATTGAGCCACACGGTCAGGATCTTAACCCTCCTTTTGGCCAACAGGAAGCTTTCCAGGACTACTCTAGTCTTTCCTGGGGACACACCCAGAGTCTGCACTAGAGAGCTGGGAAACAAGCCTGTGATTTGTGTGCATGCTGGGTTGAAATACTTGTGGGTGACAAAGCAGGTAGATCTCTGTGAGTTTGAGGCCAGCCTGGGTACATGGTGAGTTCCAGCCAAGGCTGCTGCGTAGTAAGGCCTCCATCTCCAAAAATCAAAAGCAAAGACAAAAACTCCAGTATCTGGCATAGTGGTTGATAACTATGATAGCAGAGCTGGAGATTGAGTCAGGAGGAGAAACACAGTGAGTTTTAGGTCAGCCTGGGCTACATAGTGAGACCCTTTTTCAAAATAAAACAAAAAAACCCAAACAAAAAAGAAGGAAGAGGAGAGATAGGGGAAGGGGGAAAGGTGTCTGTTTTAGTGGAACCCCACCCCACCCCCCAACAGCAAGCTTCTTCCTAGTGGTGCAAGCAAGGATGCCCAGTGGAGCCATCCTCTGAACACTGGGATGTTTTGTCTCATGGATCCAGGGTGGCTTTGAACTTGCCTGGCTTGTTTGGTGTTGGGGATGGAACCCAGGACTTTGTGCACACTAGGCAAGCACTCTTCCCATTGAGCCACATCCCCAGGCCAGCACTGAGGTTTTTATCTCCAGTCAGGAATGCCCAGTCTCTTCTCTCAAAGCCCTGGTCTGCTGTTTATGGCTTTGGAGATGGTTGCTGGGGAAACTAGGCACTGCTGTGAAGGATTAAGATGTAGTTTCAGTGGGCAGAGAGCACAGACAATCAGATCTAGGGATACCCAAGTGTATATTGATTAATCTAGTACCAGAAAGCATGGAAACCCTTTTGAAATCAATTATACACCTTTGAACCAAGGAGGTGAAAGCAACAGCAGAGGCAGAAAAACTCAGGCTCTGGTTCTTTCTCCCTTCTTTCCTCCCTCCCTCCCTCCCTCCCTCCCTCCCTTCCTCCCTCCCTCCCTTCCTTCCAATTATTTAAGGCTAGAGAGATGGCTTAGAGGTTAAGAGCACTTGCTCTTGCAGAGGACCCAGGTTCTATTCCCTGCACCCATATAGTGGTTCATAATCACCCATAACTCCAGTTCTAGTGAATCTGATTGGTGTAGGATACCCTTCTGTATGTTGTGAGTGTTTTTATTACCATTGGTTAATAAAGAAGTCGATTTGGCCAATAGCCAGACAGAATAGAGCCAGGTGGGAAATCCAAGCAAAAATATACAGAGAAAAAAGGCAGAGTGTGGGGGACACCAGAGTTGAGGCAGTAAACATGGTGCCCAGACCTGGCAGTAAATGTACCCGAGCTCCCCCACCCCCATGTCTGAAAGCTGGGGGGTGGGGGTGGATCCAGCAGCCAAAGCCTCTGCTTTGGTCCTAGTCATGACTGCTTAACATTTTAAAAACTCTCCTGGTCAAAAAATGATTACAGATACACAATAAGGACAGACTTAGACAAGAAAGACCTCTAAAACAGGTCACAGTATATTTGATAAATGTGCATGAAGTTGGGAGAGAGAGGGTAGAGGATAGACAGAGTCATAGGTAAAAATAAAATAATTCAAGGATAATAAACTGAGGCCCTTATAGGAGAAATAGAGTAATAAAAATTATAATGGGCCACGGAGATGAAAAATACACAGTTTGGATTATGTATACTATTGTGTTTTCTTTAAATTTTTGACTGTTAATGAGCTAACTACAGAGAGACATCTGATTGTTTGGGTTGCTAAGCTTAACCAACATAAAGGTATCTTGGTGGGAGATGTCATTCTGTAAATATGTTTCTCATACTGGTTAATGAATAAAGCATTGTTGGCCAATAGGAAAGCAAGATAGGCAGGACTAGGAGACAAGGAGGATTTGAGGAAGTAGTAGGGAGGAGTCAACATGGAGAGACTGGAGAGAGCAGAACACCAGCCCTACTCTCTCCAGTAAGATGAGACCACCTGGAAATACTTAGAGATGGGTTAATCATTAAGACAGAGTAATCGATAAGAAACAAGTGCCTGGCCAACAGCATTATATCTAATACAGAGTCTGTGTGTGTTAATTGGGGCTGGCGTGGCAGTGGGACCAGACCAGCAGAAAAACCTTACTCGTAACAGTATCTTGACTTCAAAATTTGGGTCTAAGGATATGTTGCTTTAGAAAAGAGATTCTGATTTTTGTTTCCACAGGCTAATATGGTTTGATCAAGTAAGACCCTGTCCCCCAGAGGTCTCCAGTTGGAGCTATGGCCCAGGTGATCCAACATCCAGAACAGCTTCAAGGCAATGACTGAGACGATGCAGCCTCACATACTACTACAGCCAAAACTTAACCATAATCCTAAATTTTCTCAAGATCCTCATAAGATTACCAATCAGCAGGAAGTAGTATAGAAAACTATGCTCAAATTTCCAAAATATTGTTTGTAAATGCTTGTTTTCATTTAAAGGGGGTTGGTTATAAATAATTAATGGTAATAGTCAATCTCTTTCTAAAGAAAAAGGGAGATATAGAAATGAATACATAGGCATGGATTTTGGTATAGTGATACAAATTTAATTTTATTCCACTGTATATATATTTCTATTCTTATATTGAGAGGATTTTTGCATATCAATATGAATTTAAGGTCAATTTTGTTGTACTATATGCATATTTCTACTCTTTTTTAAGGTATTATATTTATGCATCTCATTAAAAATATAATGTATAGTTATGAAATAGAAATTGAGTCATGTAAGTTAGATTTTCTAGATATGCTGAGATTTATTTCAGATGAATAGGTAATCTTCAAATACTTCAAAAACCTACAAAATATGGCAATTAAAATGTTTGAAGAACTTAGACTTTTCTTGATAGTGAGACGTGTCTGCTCCTGGCAGTACCAATTACTTCAAGAGAATGATGGGCATGCAAGAAACCCCTTATGGGGTTTGCCTTCAATGTGACAAGACTGGCCTGGACTGTTCGACTGTGTGCTGTATAAACTGGACATGCAGGACCCACAGGAAAGGGACCGATGAACTTGCCAAAACAAGATGGACAGTCCTGCAGGGTTCCTGCTCCGTGGAAGAGACTGCCAGACATTCTGCAGGACACAGAGAAAAATGACAAATGAATTTTGCCAAAATAGGTGGAACAAGCTTTCAGATTCCTGCTTCACTGAGAACTCTGCCAGACACGCTAGGCCTGTAGCCCAAAAATGGATGTCCCAATGTTACAAAAGAACATTTCTATAGTTTTGAAAGTTGCTTATAATATAATTATTGCTTACTTAGGTAATATATACTTCTGGGGTCTTTGATAGAGTTGAATTTTAGATAGTTATAATTATAGTTTTCCTTAGTTATGATAAAAGATAAATTAGATATAAAACTTTAGTTTTTAAAATTTTTGATTGATTCATTTCATATATAGTGTTCTGCCTGCATATATGCCTGCAGGCCAGCAGAGGTTACATTTTATTACAGATGGTTGTGAGCCACCATGTGGTTGCTGAGAATTTAACTTAGGCTCTCTGGAAGAGCAGTCAGCGCTCTTAACCTCTGAGCCATATCTGCAGCAGATTTAGAACTTTAGACTCACAAAGATAGGATAGATGATGGAGTATTTTCTCTAATTTTTGCCAAATTCGAATAGACTAACTATTATAACTGTATTTCTTACTTGATACCTGTTTTGTTACATGTAATTTTACTATGTTAAAGTTAAAACCTTCCTTTTTAATTAATCAGAAAAGCGGAAATGATGTAGGATGCCCTTCTGTGTGCTGTGAACATGTTTTATTACTATTGGTTAATAATGAAGCTGACTTGGTCATTAGCCAGGTATAATAGAGCCAGGTGGGAAATCTAAGCAAAGATACAGAGAGAAAGAAGACAGAGTGAGGGAGACACCATGTAGCTGCTGGAGGAGTAAGATGCCAGAGCATTACCAGTAAGCTACGGCCATGTGGCAGTACACAGATTAGTAGAAATGGGTTAGTGTAATTGTGAGAGCTAGTTAGTAATATGCCTGAGCTGTTGGCGAAACAATTATAATTAACATTAAGCTTCGGAGTGGTTATTAAGAAACTGGTGGGTGGGAGAGAAATGTTCAGTTACACCTGATGCCCTTTTCTGACCTCTGTGAGCACCAGGCATTCACATGTTGTACGTACAAACATGCAGGCAAAACACACAAAAGTAAAATGAATAACTCTAATAAACAAAATCTTTCAATAAATATTTATTATTATTATTATTTGTGTGTGTGAGTGAGTGTTTGTATATGGGCATGTGCATGTTATAACACATCTGTGGAGGTCAGAAGGTAACTCAGCGGAGCTGGCTCTCTCCTTCTCCCTCAGGTCACAAGGCTTGCAGAGCCATCTCTCTGGCCCAGGTGAAGGGTGAGAAGCCCAAGGGTGGTACCCCAATGAACCATGTGATCTCTCTGAGCCTCTGTCTTCTCATGTATGACTGGCAGGTGGATTGTGTAGTGTCTTAGACTTTCCCTGCTGATAAGTTTGATTTTCATCACCATTCCAACTAGCCTAGGCAATCCCCCAACAGCCTCCTCATTTTTAATGCTACATTTGAGGAGTTTGTACAAGCTATTTGGAAGTCACCTTGAGGTCCTGTGGTTACATCTAGAGAATTCTAAGAGCTCTTCCTGGCTGCAGTTAGTTCACCCAAAGTCACCCAGGTTGCTGAATCTTGGGACCCCGAGTTAGAAAAGGGAAGACATAGAATAGATGTAATTCAGCAGCTTCTGTGGAATAACCCTGTACACTGTGAAAATGTGTCCTTGCCATTGTTAATAAAAAGCTGATTTGCCTATAGCTAGGTAGAAAGAGATTGGGCGAGACAGCCAGAGCGAGGGAGAATGGTAAGGGGAAGAAGGGCCGAGTCATGGAGTCACAGGCAGACACAGAGAAACAAGATGGACATGCTGGACTGAGAAAAGGTTCCAGACCACATGGCAAAGCATAGTTAAGAAATATGGGTTAACTTAAAATGTAAGAGTTAGCTAGTAACAAGTCTGAACTATTGACCAAGCATTTGCAATCATTATTGAGCCCCTAAGTGGTTATTTGGGAACTGGCAGGTGGGAGAGAAGTCCACCTCCAGGCAGCTTCTGTCAGCTCACCCAGCCTCTCTGGGCTTTAGTGCCCTCTTCCATCATTCATTCATTCATTCATTCATTCATTCATTCATTCAATCAACAGTCATTGAGTGTCTGCTAAGTGCCAGTGATGGGCATAGGAGTTGACAATCTCAGCCCGGCGTTGGTGGCTCACGTCTTGTCTTTAATCCCATACTCGGGAGGCAGAGGCAGAGGCAGGTAGATCTCTGTGAGTTCAAGGCCAGCCTGCTCTACAGAGCTAGTTCCAGGACAGGCTCCAAAGCTACAGAGAAACCCTGTCCAGAGAGAGAGAAAGAGAGAAGAGTTGGCAGTCTCTACTGAAGCTGGTACTCCACCATAAGAACAAAAAATAAACAGGCCAACGACACCAGCGGGGGAGGTGGATGCTCTGGAGGAGGGCGATGAGGAGCTGGAGCTGGTGTCTGCCTGCTTGTCCACTCCAGTGTTTTATGGTGAATGAAGGAGTCGCTCTTTTAGACAGTATGAATGAAGGAGTCGCTCTTTTAGACAGTAACGAGCAGTGTAAATGAAAACTGTAGTGTTGTAAATGGACATCCGCTTCAATTGAAACCATCTGTAAAGGCCCAAGGTAGAGGTGGCTACCCAGGGAGAAAGGACTGATGAGGTGAACTTGACTGTCCTTGACCCCAGTGGCCTCAGCCCTGCTTGTCCTTTAGTACCTCAGACTCTCCTGGATGTTTGGACTGGCAAGATGGCTTAGCAGGTAAAGGGACTTGCGGCTAAGGCTGATGACCTGATGATGGCTGAGGCCCATGTGGTGGAGGTAAGAAACTGCCCCCACAAATTGTGCTTTGACCTCCATGTGCATGTTCTTGGCCTGCCCACACATAATAAATAAATGCAATAAAAAAAAATTTTTTTAAGCAGGGCATGGTGACATACACATTTAATCCCAGCACTCAGGAGGCAGAGCCAGGCAGATCTCTACAAGTTGGAGGCCAGTCTAGTCTACATAGAAAGTTCCAGGTAGCCAGGGCTACATAGAGAGACCCTGTCTCAGAAAAAAAATCATTTCTTTGTTTATTCATTTATTTTAAGAATCCCTTGGGAGAAGCTTGAGGGATGGCTTACTTCTTCCAGAGAACCTGGGTTTGTGTCATAGCACCTACATGGCCACTTACAACCATCTGTAATTCAAATTCTAATGCCCTTTTCTGGCCCCCACAGGCACCGGGCATGCATGTTACAATACACATTAAAACAAAACAATGGGTATCTCCTGGGCACACATTGAAAGACTCTTTCAAAGGTCTCAGAGAAGCCTCCAGGGCAGGAACAGACAGTCCTAGCTTCAGATTAGGCAATGCTAATTAATATGTGACTAGAATTGAGGCTATAAAAAGGGATCCACCTGCCCACCGGCTGGCATCCAGGGCTGTAGGCACTCAGGCCTGAACTTTCCCACACTTAGTGAGTCATCAGGTGTGACAAACCCCTCCAGGATATCCCCGCCTCTCACATGGCTCCCTACCTTCCTGCAGGGAGAAAAGCCTGATGGCTCTGGGATGGGGATGTATCAGTTGGTAGAATGCTTGCCTAGAATGCACAAAAGTTGGGGCTTAGTGGTATATACCTGTAATCCCCACACTCAGTACGCAGTAGACGGAGGCAGGGGAATCAAAATTCAAGGCCACTCTCAGCTACTTAGAGCCTGTCAAAATCACACACACACATACACACACACAAGAAATAAAAGGTATAGGAGCTGTAAATACAGTTCCCTTACCTGTCTGGGCAATTTTATGGGGTAGATGCTGCTACCTCAATTTGGACCTGAAGAAACCCAGGTTTAGGCAGGTCTTAAACTTGCCCAAAGTCACCCCAAAAGCCTGGCCCTAGAGCTTAGCCATATAAACACCTGTCACTGTGGAAATGTCAGAGCCCGGGGGAGTCTTAAGGCAAGGAAGTTGAGACCCGGCAGCTCTTGGGGGACACAGCCTCGGGCAGAGGCATCACTGATGCCATGGCCTGACCTTTTGCTGCAGTCTGGGTGGAGATAACACTTTCTGGGCTCCCTTCCCAGCTCTCCCTGGGTTCCCCCTTCCTCACACCCAGAGCCACTCCTGTTCCTCAAACACCAGCAACCTGACTGTGACCTGTCCACCAAGGGGGTCCACAGTTCTATTTTCAGTCCTGGAACTACGATTACTGCCTGCTCCCAAGCAGTGCCCCATCTGCCCTGAGTCTCTCTGTCTGACCTCAGATGCATGTTTGGGGTCCATGGCTCCTGTGGGCTCCTGGTAGGCAATGACTGGCTTTGCTTTCTCTTTTCCCCAAGTACTCAAATAGGTTTTTTGCCATCAAGGGGCCCAGCCCCCAGCAGGCTCTCAGCAGGTCAGAGAGACTCTCTATATCCCCTCTCTATATCCTAATACAAAGATTTCTATGAAAGAAATATTTCTACAACAATACATTACAAAACCTAAAATATTTACAAATCACATTTAGATCACAATTTACAATTTTTCCTTAGAATCCCATGAGTCGGTAAACATTTTCTTTGTATTAATTTTCCCACCATACCATCTTCACCCCCCAAAATGATTCTTTTGTTTATTAGCATAAGTTTTACTTTGTAGCTGAGGCTATCTTGGAACTCGCTCTATAACCCAGCCTGGCCTTGAACTCATGTGTCTTCCAAGTGCCTAAGAGGGGTTAAAAGAGCTGTTTTGGGAGCTGGGCGGTAGTGGCACACACCTTTAATCCCAGCACTTGGGAGGCAGAGGCTGGCCGATCTCTGTGAGTTGGACCCCAGCCTGGTCTACAAGAGCTAATTCCAGGACAACCTTTAAAACCACAGAGAAACCCTGTCTTGAAAAACCAAGAAAAAACAGCTGTTTTGGGGGATAGCATCAGGCTGAGGGGTGTTTGGAGACCACTCCTGATGTGGCATAACTTCTCTTTTGCCCAGAAATGCTCCACCTAGGGTACCACCCAGTGAGAAAACCATGTTTGTAAGGAATGTTTAAAGCTCCTGGGCTCCTAGATTTGGCTGCTTTTTGTCTTAGAATCTACTTAGGTCCCGGGGCAACTGAAGGTAAGAATGGCTCAGACTCCAGGCTGTTAGAGACAGAACCCTAGCTACTCACTGGCCTGGTCACTGTAGGACTCTCTGTCTTTCTATCGTTCCTCACCACAAGGTGAGTGGAGTTCAAATTCAGAGAGAACTGTGGCTACTACAATGGACCAGATGGCTTCTAGGTCTCTCGTGCAGATGTCCAGTGTCAAAAAGCCAGAGCATGGAGGACCCATCCCAGGAAAAAATAACCACACACATCAAAAGTTGTTCACAAAATGAATGGCCACCTAGTATGGGACTGTTGTGAAATAGTCTTTTTGTATACTGTGAAGATGTATCACTCTGGTTTAATAAAAAGCTACATGGTCAATAGCTAGGCAGGCGATATAGTGGGACATGAACACAGAGCTCTGGGAAGAAGAAAGTCAGAGTGGACAGCTGGATGCAGAGGAAGCAAGAGATGCAGGAGGAGAGGAGAAAGCCCTGAGTCATGTGGCAACACATAGATGAATAGAAATGGATGGACTTAAGTTATAAGCACTAAGGGGCTGAGCCTGAGCTCTAAGCTTAGCTGTCATAATTAATAATAAGTCTCCAAGTTGTTATTGGGGAGCTGACAGTCCCCATGAAAAAGTCAGACTAAGAAGTCTGACTACATGGGACAGCTGCTAAGACCACAGTGAGCAGGTCACAGGGTCCGGGATTTAACACTGGCAGTAAAAAGAAGATATACTAAGAGTTTTTTTTTGGTAACATTTATTTTACTTTACATGTATGGGCGTCTTTCTTGCATGCATGCCTGTGCACCACATGTGTGCCTGTGTCCATGGAGGTCAGAAGAGGACATTGGGTTCCTGGACCCAATGGTTATGAACTGCCTTGTGGGTGGGCGCTGAAAACCAAACCTTGTCCTTTGCAAGAGCAACAAACAGATGCTCTTAATGGCTGAGCTATCTCTCCAGACCCTAAATTTATTTTTATGATTGTTCCTTTCGCTGTTTGTCAAGTGCGAAACACAGATGTTTTAATGATTTTTAACAGGGCAGAAAATCTGTCATAAGAAAGAATAAGACTCTGTGTGGTTTATTTGAGAGCTGGGTGGTGGCCCCCCAAAAAAGTAAAGAGTAAAAACAACCAATGACAAGGTCTCATATAGTCCAGGCTGACCCGTCTCTGAGCTCCTAATCACCCTGCGTTCACGCCTTAAGTACCATAATTACAAATGTAAGCCACCATACCCAACTAATTGTGACTATATTAATCACACCTATTTTGTATCAGGCTCCTTTCACTTTACACAGTATTATTGTTTTTCTCAAGACTATAAAACCTTTGTGATATTACTCCGAGCAATCACAACCTTTGGTTTATATAATTGGTTATTTAGGGCATTTTCCCTCCACTTCTTTGAAAATTAAATAAAATGAAATAAAGATGTTTTGGGGTATGGTGCTAGAGAAAATAAAATATTTTATTTATTTGCTTATTGTGTGTTGTGCTGGTTGTCAGAGTCTGCCTTGCTATTGGCCATTCAGCTCTTTATTAGACCTGCCTATCCTTTCTCCTGCCTTACTATTGGCTGTTCAGCTTTTTATTAGACCAATTAGGTGTTTCAGACAGGCAAAGTAACACAGCCTCTAAAGAGTTAAACAAATGCAACATAAAAGATTGCAGCACATTATCGAATCATTAAACAAATGCTCCACAGCATAAACAAATGTAACACATCTTGGAACAATATTCTGCAGTGATGGGTGGTTGTGACCAGCCATGCGGGTGTGCTGTAAGAACAGCAAGTGTTGACCACTCTGACCCTCCAGCTCCACTTTCTCCTTTAGGGTTTCCTTTCTGCCTCCCCACCCTGCTGTCACCGTCCTCTCTCAAGCCTGGTTTCTGCTGTTCTTTTTTTCTGTCTTCCTTAGTGCAATGTGGTAGCCTATAGAATCAGCCCTTCTGTGATCACCACTCGCTGTTGTAAATATAAATTTCAGAAGCAGCACCCTCCTCTGTCACTCTCTGCCTGTTCCTTTGAGGCAGAGTCTCTCCCTGGTTGGGTAGTTTGAGTCTACTGGCTAGGCTGGCAGCTAGCAAGTCCCCTGTCCCTCCCATCTTCCCTTTCAGTGTCACAGTTACAGGTGTACAGCCCCACTCCCGGCGTGCTCTGAGGGTGCTGGGATCTCAACTCCAGTTCTCATGCTGGAGCGGCAAGCTCTCTTTTCCACTGAGCCATCTCTCCTGCCCCAATATAGAGATTCATTGGGTGTTTTTGACATTCGGTGGTCAATGGTTAGACTCTTTTTTTTTCTTCTAACTTTCTGCTTTTGGGAGGTGGGGTGGGGGAACAATAGGGTCTCACTGTGTAGCTCTGGCTGGCCTGGAACTCACTATATAGACTAAACTGGCTTGGACTCAGAGATGCACCGATCTGTTCTCTGCCTCTGGAGTGCTGGGAACAAGGTGTGTACCACCACTGCCTGGCACACCCACCTCCATCTCAGACTGTCTCAAGAGCTTTTCTTTAAGGCGAAGGACCCGAGGAACCCAGCAGAGATGGGAGAGGCCAGCAGGGAACTGTGGCCGCTGAGGAGCCCTGGTGGAACCTGGTTGATGTCTGAATGCTGCTTTCAGAGACAAGACAGATTCTACAGAGCCAGGTCACCTGGAAAATGCTGTGCCTTCAGACACCAAGGCTTCCCGGGGCACTCCTTTGGCCTTTGCTAATCTTGTTCCCTGGGTCAGGAAGTTGCCTTTTCCGGAAGGCACAAGCCTAAGTCACATGGCAGATTTGAGTTCACTGAAGCACACAGCTGCCAAGAGTGGACAGTGGGCCAGGCACTGACCAAGGCTGTGTGAGGCTCAAGGTGATTGTGTTGTACTGTCATTAGCTGCGGAACTTGGGGCATCAGTTGGGTGGCAGAAGATGGCTAATATGCCCATAATGGATTTTTATTAATTTTTTTCCAATATGAATACATAGCAAATCTAGCAAATCTCTCTCAAGGAGGAGACATTTTTTGGGTATTCCATTTTTATATGGGTAACTCAGGGTCCAG
This sequence comes from Phodopus roborovskii, assembly GCF_943737965.1. Lineage (NCBI taxonomy): Eukaryota > Metazoa > Chordata > Mammalia > Rodentia > Cricetidae > Phodopus > Phodopus roborovskii. The sequence goes on from NW_026126645.1 coordinate 1,523,640, forward strand.
TCTGACCAGGAGGGCAGATCTGTGTGTGTGTGTGTGTGTGTGTGTGTGTGTGTGTGTGTGTGCCTGCCTTTTCATAGGGGAACTTACTGGTGAGCCTGAAATCAGTGAATCACTTCACACCCAATGGCTACTTCTCAGTTGCAGAGGCCATTCTCCACTCTAGCCTTCCCAGCTGTTACCAGAAACTTCTAATGGGATAGAATAAGTCATCTCATAAATGACTAGAGTGGCCCAGGAAATCAGCAACACAGCACCAGAAAACACGGCTCAAGAGAGACTTTGATGAGAGCAAGCTCTGAGAAAGCAGCTGACTCTCATTTCCTCTTCTGGGGAAAAAAGGCTCAACAGAATCCAGAAGCAGGCAAGATCAGATAACTTTCCATTAAAGATTTCAGATGTTCAAGAGATACCTAAGGAGATGGTGCTAGGCCAAGAGAGACTTAGCCTGGTTACTTCTCTGAACTGAATGGAAATGGTGACTTAAATTCAACCACATGCAGAGAGGAGTGAGAGACTGTGTGTTTTCCCACCCGTTTGGAATACATTCAACGAAGAATCTGTGTATTTTTAGTTGGGAAAGAAACCATGGATATACCCGCTTGGCCACAGACTGAGCGCCACTGGGCACTTTTCTGGAATGTTTATCCTCAAACAAAGGCACAAATGTCATCAAGAAAACCTTGATTTCATCTAAACATATCACAGCAAAATATTTTCTTATAGCAGAAATAGAGAAGATAACAGGCAATTGTTAGCTCGCCTTAACGCAGTAGCAAGGCAGGAAGAAGGCTGATGGATTAATAGTTTTTTAGACCGGTGAGAAGGCTTAGCTGGCAAGGCTGATGACTTGAATTCAATCTCTGGAGCCCACATAAAGGAGAACCTTCTAGAGAGCTGTCCTCTGACCTCCACACGCACACACACACACACACTCACACTTTTGAACAATTTAAAATGTTTATTATCATTGTTTGTATGTACATATGCACACATGCCATAGCAGATGTGTGTGGGTCAATTCTCTCCGTTCACCATGGGTTCTGGGGGTGGAACTCGGGTTGTCAGGCTTGGCAACAAGTATTTCCATTCACTGAGCCATCTCTCCAGCCCTGTGTTAGTGGCTTCTTAAGGCCCATAGGAAAGCTGCATAAGACCTAAAGTAGCTCAGTTTTCTCAGTTCATGGCATATGGTTCTCGGGATGTCCAAATGTATTAAACAGTAGTTCTCTGCTTATCTATTTGTACAGGACCCATTATTGTCTGATTTGCTTTCCAAATGTAGTTGTTTTGCACATGACTCATGTAGGCCCACTTTTGCTATAAGAATCAATGTTTTTTAGACAGGGTCTCCTATGCTTGGGATGACCTTGAACAGTTCCTGATCCTCCTGCCTCCGCATCCCAAGTGCTGTGATTACAAGCATAGATCATCATACTGCCCACTCAGCTGTTTTTACTGTCAGTTTGTATATGGCTTGCTCCTCATAGCTTGCTCAGCCTGCCATACACGTGTACCTCTGTTCTCTCACCCCTGGTAGATATTAATGACTGCATCTGGGGCTGAACACACTGAGGAACTTTTAAGTCAGCTTGTGTTCAAGAGGATAACTTCTGAAGCTAGACTTTTGATCTTGTATTTTCTATCTTGTGCTTTTTGCATTGTGGGTCCCCCACCCTTTTTAAATTTAAATTTAAAACAAGCTTGTTTCACATCAATCCCAGTTCCCTCTCCTTCCCCTCCTCCCCTACCCCCCAAAACTTTCCATCCTCTTTCTGCTCCCCAGGGAAGGTAAGGTCTTCCATGGGGAGTCTTCAAAGTCTGTCATATTTGGAGCAGGGCCTAAGCCCTCCCCAGTGCGTTTAGGCTGAGAGAGTATCCCTCTATGTGGAATGGGCTCCCAAGGTCCATTCCTATACTAGGGATAAATACTGATTCACTATCAGAGGCCCCACAGATTGCCCAGGCCTCCTAACTGAGACCCATGCTCAGGGGGTCTGGGTTGGTCCAATGCTGGATTCCCAGCTATCAGTCTGGGGTCCATGAGGTCCCCCTTGTTCTGGTCAGCTGCTTCTTGCTTTGTGTTTTTTAGAAGCAGGATTTCACAGCCCAGGCTGGCCTCAAGCTCGTACATAATTGAGGATGACTTTGAACTAACTCCTGAGCCTCCTGACTCCAAATCCAAAGAACTGAGATTTTAGATGTGTGCAATGGCATGCCTATTCTTATCCTGCTTGTTCTGTTATTTTGAGACACATCTCCCTATAGTCCAGGCTGGCATTAAACTTGCTGTGTAGCTGAGGATGACCTCAAACTCCTGACTCTCCTTCCTCCCAAGCGCTAGCATTATAGGCCTGAGTCTTCATGCCTGGTTTTAATGCATGCAGGGGACCCAACTGGGCCTTGTGCAAGTTAGGACAGCACTCTATAGTTGAGTCACACCTCAGACCTCTGGTCCGTTTTTTCAAAAATGGACTGTTGTTGTTGTGTTTGTCTTACTGTTTTATCCAAGGGATCCTTTGCAACAAGTGAAATTTGATGCTGATGGTAAGGATTTGGGGGTATTGACAGGATGCTTGGGATTAAATCTGGGGCCCAGGGCATGCTAGACAAGCAGTAAACCAACTGAGCTACACTCCCACCCTGCTAAGGTCATTTTGATCCCCAAGGTATTTTAGAGCCACAGGCAGCGCCCAAGGCCCTAACTTGGAATCGCAGTGCCACCTGGTGGCACCTCCAAAGAACAGTCTGGAGAGGCTGACTCGGAAGTGGAACCTGCTGCCTGCTCTGTGATCATTTTATTCAAAAATGTGTAAAAAAAAAAAAAAAACTCCCGAGTTCTACATATTTACAGAAGAAGTACAGACTTCAGTTTAAGAGAGGGCAGAATTCCAGAAAGATGCAGCTATGCAGTCTATCCCAGCTCATTTTGACCAGCAGTGATTTGGACCTCCGGCGTCTTCCAGTAACGGTGATAGGGAGGTGGAGGGTCAGGGGTGTCACCAGTCCCATCCACCCAGGGTTGGGGTGTTCAGCTCCTTTCCATCCCCAAACAGGCAACTTTTTATTTTATGTGAGAGACAGGGCTCATTATGTAGCCCTGGCTGACCCAGAACTCATTATATAGACCGGGTTGGTTTCAAACATCTGCCTCTGCCCCCCTAGTGCTGGGATTAAAGGCATAGATCACCATGCCCAGCTCCTACTTTTTAAGATTTATTATTTTATGTGCATGGGTGTTTTGCCTACATTGAGTGTTTGTACACCATGTGTGTGCAGTGCCTGAGGCCGGAAGGTACTGGATCCTCTGGAACTGGAGTTACAGATGGTTGTGAGATGTAGGTGGCTGGGAATGGAACCTGGGTTCTTTGGAAGAGCTGCCATTGCTCTTAACCCCTGGGCCATTTCTCTAGTCCTTAATTACTAAAATAAACTTTATGCCATGTAAGATTTTATATGAACAGAGCAGAAAGCTGGGCATGGTGGTTTGCATCTTCAATCCCAGCTCTTGGCGGCTAGAGTCAGTAGTTCAAAGTCTTCTTCAGCTTCATAGTGAATTTGAGGCCAGTTTCTTTCCCTGAATGCAAACATGAATAAGCACAGTTAAATAACTTTTAAAAAGCAGACTTGTATAGCTTAAAATAAGTATTAAGGGTTGGAGATGGCTCCGTGGTTAAAAGCACTAGATCTTCCCGAGGACCCCAGCTCAGTTCCTAGCACCCGCTCCCCATGGTCTGTATTGCCAGTCCCAGGGGGTCTAATGCCCTCTTCTGGCCTCCGAAGGCACCAGGCATGCATGTGGCATGCAGACATTCATGCAGACAAAATACCCACAAAATAAACAAACAAATAAACAAAAGTATTAGCAGTAGTGCATATTAGGATACTCCTATAACCCACCCCACCACCTTTGAGGTAGAGATGGGGGATTAGGGAGGAATTCGAGGCCAGTCCAGGCTACATAAGGAGTGTGAGGAAAGTCTGGGCTGAGACTTAGTATCAAAAACAAAAGAAACTGACATAATTATAATTCAACAGTCACTTCCAGTTTCAATACTGGAATGTGGAATTACTATTTTTCCCCAGCAATAAATCTTTTTTCTTCTTCTTCTTCCGCTAAGGAGTACAGCAGGCCGGCTTTCCCTGCTAGAGTGAACCCACACTGGCTATCTGCTGTTGGTGACACGTTGGACTGCGTGTGGCACAGGCAGCAGGGCTCTTCTTCACTGATCAAATGTGGTTTTGACTCTCCTGCCTTGTATGTTATTGGCCAACTAGTCCTAACACACATATTGTAGAGACTGCACACAAAGAACTCTGTTCAATGGACTGATTTAAAAAACAACTCTTTATTAGTTTCAACATCAAAACAACTTGTTACAGGTAATTGCAAAGTGTCCTCCAAATTACATTTTGTTTTTGTCACCACACAGGACAAGGAATGTTAGAGATCCTTAGAACACGGGACGGTTGAAGCAGATAATGAACTATGGCCCATTACACCAAGCACACTAAAACACGGGACACATGGACGGAAATTACTGACCGTTTTCACAAGTGCAGAGAGTATTCACTACAGTGCACAGGACCAGGGAAAATACAGACATGTCCAGATTCAGGAATAAATCCAGATGCAGGTTTGGTTATGAAGAACAAAGTGCAATGGCTGTGAAGGCTTTCTCACACTTCAAAGATGCAAATGGTATACAAGTGACAGGAATAAATACTCAGAGGCTGAAAGCAGCGGGTATGGCACAGCCACAGGACTGACACCTGTTGTCTCTTCTTAGTCTCCAATCTGATTTAGGAAGAATGGAGATGAACAGGGAACAATACAGAAAAACATGAATTATCTGCATAGATAGGAAATAAATCCTCCTTATGACAAGAATGCACACACAGGCAAGGCCATGTGGGAGCTCCAAGGGTCACTGGACCCTCTTCAAGAGATGCATGTTTCCAAGAGAAAGCACAAATCCAAATTAGCAGGTTTCTGCATATTTACTTTCCTGAGGTCACTTCTCAGCCCCGACCAGAAACCTTACAGGGAACAGGACAAGTTTCCAGCCCTGGCCAGCAGCCCAATGGTTGCTCTTATCTGCGCCTGGGCTGTGTGTACACACCTAGTAAACCTTCTGTTGTTTTTGAGACAGGGTCTGATACATAGCCTAGGCTAGCCTTAAACTCAAAACAGTCCTCCTACCTTCACCTTCCAAGTACTGGGATGACAGGCATATGTCACCATGCTTGACTACATATGATAACCTGGACTCTCAACTATCACATTTGCTCTGCTCAAGAGTGAAGGAGACAGGGGCACATGGAGGATGAGGATGGCTCTGGAGACCCACACTCCAAGGGGAGTGTAAAACACCAACAGTCACTTGTCATGTGGTTGGTCAGGATCCATATATATTACTCTTCCCATGTACTTAGCTGTGTAGAACGAAGTTTCTAGAACACAGACTTCTTGGTTAGAAGCATATATTTTTTCCCAGGATTGCTGTTTCTCTATACTGTTACACCAAGAAAAAGAAAGTACCTTTCCACTACTTTGAGGCAGGGTTTTTGCTCATATCCCAGGCTAGTCTCATTCTCTCAATCCTTTTGTCTTAACCCCCTGAAGGCTGAGATCACAGGCCTGTGGCAGCACATCCAGACAGTTTGTTTCCTTTAACACAGGGGTATTAAGGAACACAGACAGAGAAGGAAGGTGACCAATCTCACCTGTGTGACAGGTGAGGGCCAGGGCTCTACAGAGGAGAGGGCAAGCTGGCAGGCATGAACCACAGGCATCAAAGAATCACATACACTTCTGCTAATAACTATACTTAAAGTCTTCCTTTTAAAAATAAATCCTCGAGCCTATGATATAGTTTGCATAAAAATATAAAGCCCATATCCATCTTTAGTCTTGAATAGAACTTGATTTTCCAAGCACAGAGGGAGAGGGACCTCCCACGGCAGCAAACTTTTAAGCACACAGCCTCATTCTCCATGTCCAGGGTCCTCTCTTATGACCGTTTACATTATAACTGCATGAATGTGACTATCCAGGGAAGCCCACATGAAGTGCTAACACAACTGCTAATGTCCAAGGTAATATTATGTAAGCAGATTCTAACCCCACAGCTCAAGGGCGAAGAAAACACAAGCCACGATCATGCTGATTAGAAGCTCCCAAGTCACTCCTGGGCCTCCAGCTCTTCTCTGTGTGAGAGGGAGAAGCATTCTCCACATTTTAAGAGCTCAATGCATGAAAAGGCATGGAAGGACAGGGAAGGCCAACCACAATCCCACTGCGCTGTGCACTCCCATGTAAGTCTGGTGCCAGCCAAGCCACACTGATTCTAAGACAGTCAAATCATTTCACTTGATAATCATGACTTTTGTTTGTTTGCTCTGATTTGCTTTTTTTAGACAGGTGTAGCCCAGGCTGGCCCTGAATTCAATTCAGAGATCCACCTGCAGTGCTAAGATTAAAGGTGTACCCCATGGCCAGCCATAATCATGACATTTTAGGGAGGCAGGACTGGGGCTGGTGAGTTGGCCCAGCAGGTAAGAATGCTTCAGGTTCTGGACCAGAGTTCAGTTCCCTGGACTCACTTCAGGTGACTCACTACTGTCTCCAGCTTCAGGAGACCCAAGGCCCTGTTTTGGTCTTTGTGGGCACCCATATGTGCATACATATACATTGACACATAAATAAAAATAAATCTTTAAACCTCACCAGTCTCTATTCTCACTTTTCAAATATTTTTAGAGACAGAATTCATGAAGATGGCAAATAGCTGTCCCCTTATGGGACAAACTGCTCCTGACCTGCCCTCTGGTGTCCCCTCAACTCAAACTGTCCATTTAGTGGCTGTAATGATCTATGTAAAACTTTATGTGGAACTTAAAATCTCTGTGTAATCTTCTCCCCCTTTTTGAGATAATCCCAAGCAGCTCAGGCTGTCCTTAAATTCACTATTTAGCCAAACACAGCTTTGAACTGCTGAAGCTCAGCTGCCACCTCCTGAGTGCTGGGATTACAAGTGCATTCTAGACACCTGGCCCCTTCCTAATATTTGAGGGATGCAGTAAGACTACCTGACTTTCAGCTCTCCAATGCCAGGGGCTGTTCTTAGCTCCTTCGACCTCTCCACCTCTCTATGTAGATCAATCTTTGGTTCTGCAAGTGAGTAGTAACTGGAAAAATCTAGTATCTAAGAGCCAAACTACCACAATCCTGTTGACCAGCCCTACTGTCATGGCTTCATTACCCTTCACAGGGTTTTCCAAACACAAAGCCCTGTTCTTTCCTTACATTTCTCACAGCTTGATTCCCATGGAGAGGCTTTGGTTTCTGAAGAAGCCATAGTTACTTTTAGTTTCTTTCTGTAGAAAGAATTGCAGATTTCTTAAGGAAAAAAGAGCAGCAGGGAGATCCCAAAGAGGGATGCCAGAATCCCCTAATAGAGTTAATTCTAAGAAATGATTCAGCTGGGAATGGTGGCACATGCCTTTAATCTCAGCACTCGGGAGGCAGAGGCAGGCAGATCTCTGTGAGTTCGAGACCAGCCTGGTCTACAAGAGAGTTCCAGGACAGCCAGGGCTGTTACAGAGAGAAACCCTATCTCCAAAAACAAAACAAAACATTCCATTTGAAAGGAAAAACTGCACGTAAATCTACTATGAGAACTGCAAAGAAGATAAAGGAGAAGCTGTATGCTGTGGTACACATCTGTCACATCTGTAATCCTGGGCTTTGGAGGTGGGTGCAGTAGATCAGGAAGTCAAGATTATCCTTGGCCACAAAGTGACTCTGAGACCAGCTACCTGCACTACCTCAGACTTTTCACAAACAAAAGAATGGGACTCATTTGCTACAAAATGCCTACATGAACTGGGCATGAAAACAGACACCTGGATACTCTGATCAACTTCATTAAGAAGTAGATGGGTACTTTTTTTTTTCTAGAGTTTGTCTTATGGAAATAATATACCAGAAAAGAGGAAAATATTAATTATGTGCTATCCAGGAAAGTTTAAATGAGTTCCCTTATCCTTGCATACCCCCTCATACATATGCAAAATGTAATACTCTCAAAAAATTTAAAGAGACAAGTAGTTTGTACTTCTTGACTTAAAAAAAGGACTAGGCCAGGTGGTGGTGGTGCACTCTCAACACTCCAGAGGCAGAGGCAGGTGAATCTCTGTGAGTTCAAGGCTAGCCTGGTCTACAGAGTGAGTTCCAGGATAGCTAGAGTTGGGGGTGGGGAGAGACAGAGAGTGAGAGAAAGATATGTTCTTAAGTTGGTAGTTAGAAAATGAAAGCCAAGACAAACTTAAAAATTGGGTTTTGACGACTTAGGAAAACTAGAAAGAATTAATATTACATAATGGGGAACACAAAAACTTTCTAACTGTCGAAAATCTGCTTGTTGGCAGGTAGGGTCTGCTTAGCAAACTGCTGAGCTCAAAACTGCAAAGTCAAGCTGGGTGCAAAGGAGAGCCTATCAGTTAATCTGACAGATGAGGATTTGGATCCAGCAAACCAGTGCAGACGGAAGAGTAATCTTCAATTGAATCCACACGGAAGATTCCCAATGGCAAACACACACAGAGTTCAGCATCTGAGGGCAAGGACAACTCTTTCTGTTGCTGTTGTTAGGTGTGGTGGTGCACACCAGCAATCCTAGCACTTAGGAGTTAGAGGCTGGAGCAGGAGTTCAAGGTCATCCTTGAGACTAGCAAGTTGGATGACAACCAGGACTGTACGAGACCGCATATAAAGACCGTATAGAAGACATTTGTATGTGCATGTGCAATACAGTTTAAATCTTCAGAAATCAATCCTACCACAAAAGACACTCAGCCCTAACATGTCACCCAAAGAACATAGCCACCACAGCTTCAATTTCTCTTTTTTTCTTTCCTTACAGTACCTGCCATGTTTCTTTCTTAGTCCTGTGTCTAGTCCCTTCATGTACGCCAGCTGGCTCTGGATACTCACCGTGCAAGAAAAGAGCACGCTGAGTGGGGCCAGCGACCTGCCTGGAGCACAGCACTCTTCAGCAGGACAGCCTTCTGCAAGAGGGATGGCAGCCCCTGCACGTTAGTGATACTGCGCCGACACATCTTCAAGTGCAAGAGACAGCTGCTCTAGCTGCATGCCAACTGCAAGCCCAGGTGGAAAATTTCATTAAAAAGGAAAGCATGAACTGCACACGGTGGCTTATACCATCAATCCCAGACTCAAGAGGCCGAGGAAGGAGAATGGTCTTGAACTCAAGGCCAGCCTGGGCTACATAGTGAGTCTCAGGCTAGCCTGAGCTACAGAGTGAGAACTTGTCTCAAAAAAAAAAAAATAGTACTGGTGATTTTTTTTTCAAATAGCTGAAATACTTGAATGGAAAAACTTGAAGTACATGGTGGCTCATCCCCTGAAATTCCAGCACTTGGGAGTCTGAGGCAGGAGGATCACAGAGGATGTTAGGCCAGATAGCTACAAAGTGAAACCCCTGTCTTCAAAGAAAAAAAAAATGGAAGGACTCCACTGAATTTAAAATGGTCTTCAGAAAGCCTTCAGAAATCTAAAATTTCAGATTGTGACTAACATCCACAAATCTACACATAGCAGGACAACTCAAGCAGCGACAAGCCAGCATTAGGGTGGTCAGAGATTAACTGAAGAGCTGCCACTCCACAGGCTGCAATTCCACATCAGCAGCAGCCAAGCTTCTGGGTGACACAGCCTGCCCACAGAGCCCAGGCCCGGAAGGGCTGCACTGTGCAGATTCTGGGTGCCACCTCCACCAACTGCCAGAGGGATATCGAGGACAGCCAAGCTCACATCTATGTATGCTGTTTGAATCTGACAATCTCAATCATTTGGCATTTCATCCCCATGGCTAGTGAAAAAATACTGGAGAAAAATGGATTCTACAAATGATTTTGTACCTAGAGTTTCTTCTCCTGCCAAAAAATAGTCATGTTTACCGAGTAACATTCAGCCTCTGCTCAATGTATTTGGTAGACACTACCACACCAGTACCCAAAAACCACCCACACCAAATTACTGTAATTGTAAGACTGATTTTTAAATCTGTAAAAATGGTAGTGTACTGGGCAATTCTAGTTCTGGCCTTTGGTACCCAACGAGCTATACATTCAGAGGAACTAATGTTTCTGGGGGAGGAGTCAGATGCCATACAGTGGGGGCTAACTTTGTCACTTAAAGTGCCATTTAGAACATTGTTCAGAATTTCAAACAGCTGGCTACATCTGCTGCCTCACCCGATGCTCTGGCCTGGCAAGGCTGGCCGGGCTGCCAGATGGATGCAGCAGCATGTCCTGGCTGTGCAGGAGCAGCAGCAGCAGCAGCAGGAGGCATAGTGCAGGGGCTGCGCTCAGAGCGCACAGTCCAGCTGCTCACTCAGCGCGGCCGTGGGAGCTTCCGGGCGCCGAGTCTGAGTGATTTTTTGTTTTGGGTTTTTTGTGTCTTCTTCCTCTTCAGTTTCACTTTCACAGACGTGCACAACCACGCTGGGGGTGGACTCGGTTCCTGCATGCAGTTCGTATTTCTCTCCTGCCGAGGCAAGCATATGAAGGAATTAATTTATTTTATCTCCCAACTTCCTCTTGCACTAATTCATTTAACAGCTGCTGATTCTCTCTCTCTTTCTCCTTTTTTTTTTTTTTTTTTTTTTTTTTTGAGACTGAGTCTCATAGAATCTGGGCCAGTCAGAGACTTGTTGCTGTAACTGAGGCTGGTCTTGAACTCTTTGATTTTTCTCCTCCAGTCTCCCAAGTTCTAGTATTGGAGGCATGTGTGTGCCACGGTGAGCTTGTTGCTTAAAGTCTGTAAATCTATCAATCCTGCATCAGAGGCTTAAAAATCTCCCCCCTTTTCTCCTCTCCATGGGGTTTCACTATGCAGCCGGGCTGGCCTGGAACTCCCAGTGAGCTGCCTGCCTCTGCCTCCCAATGTTAACAGTAAGTGCTACCATGGCCTGTAGAAGTCCCTTTCCTTAGACACTGTCCTTTCTGCACTTGGCCTGGGAGTTAAGATCCAAGCACAGATGCTAAGCACACAGGCACCTCCAGGGCAGACTCTGGTTAGCACACCCTAAAACTCCCTTATTCACAACTACATCCTGTCCATTGTGTTAATCAATCTCCATGACTTTAAACTGAGCATGCTCAGGAATGGGCCTACCACTGTATGAATATACACAAGCCTCCTTTGTTCAGGGGAGACCTTGCTTTGGAATAAATAGCTCCTGCCTCTTCCTACAGCTGAGGAAGCTCTCTCCATTTCTACGTTCTATGCTTACTTTGGCTTTGTGCGCACTAAGATGGGAACCTACTGATTAGATTACATAAGCACTAATTAAAATGTTAATATAAATGCTAATTGCTGTTCTACAACTAACTAAGGTGGGTTAGCTACATTCATAAAGCTTTTGGGTCCCAAGGGAGGCACTGGCTAGGCTCCAGGTAGCCATTCTAGTGTATGTAGGACCCGACATCTGAAAGAGTTCAAATGTCCACAAGCATAAAGCTCTTTCTCAAATGTTTCTCAAGTCCCCTGAAGAGACACGCTGTCCTTGACAGCAGGGAATCAGCTCCTCTTATTATTAAGAGGATGAGAGAGACAGCAAGCAGCAAGTAGAGAGGGAAAGCAAGAAATGAAAAAGAAAGAGCAACTTTGGAAGGGGTGGCAGGTTACCATCACTAAATAACGCAAAGCAGCCGCCATCTGCATAGGGCTGTAAAGATAGAACAGCAAGTGTGTTTGCTAACGCCTGTATTAACTCCTAGCTGAATCACTAACTGTGAAGATTATCACGCTGCACATGCTCTCTAACCCTGACAACCATGCTCCGCAACTGGCTGAGGACCAAAGCACTGGAAAATGCAGAGTTAAGAGTGTGGATGAGGCTGGTGTGGCTGCTGTGTCCACTGGACAGTGAGGCTGTTGCTGGGCCCCACACCCACTACTGAACACGGTCTCCAATACAGAAAGCGCCTGGGGACAGAAAGAGCAAAAGCAGAACCCGTTACCTGGCCCCAGCTTGGAGACAGCACAGAGTAAGTCATAGTTGATCACAGGCATTGCATCTTCACTCTGTTTCCACCCCACCGGTGGGGAGGCTGGAGGAGAGATGAGGAACTGCTTGGTGGGCTGCGGCGGCAGTAAGTAAGACTTGTCCCGAGCCTCCCCGGACACCTGCACCTGCAGGGAAGGACGTGACCATGAGCGCTGTGCAATGCATCTTCGCTTTCTTCCTTTTCACCTTCCTTAGAGGGGTGACTAAAAATGTCTCTAAGACGTTTGTGACCTTCTAGGAGGTAGGCCCGGGTCCACCTGGCTCGCTGCACAGGGCCACACACACTGGATCCTTGCTAACCACGAGTTAAGTGAAAGAACAAATGTATACATAGATGGACAGAGAGTGGCACTGCAGTAACTATGGCTGTGGTCTGAACTCTAAGTGCCCCTCAGGGTCTACATGGTTGAGGCTTGCTCCCCTGAGGGCTGAAACTGGGGGTCTTTAGGAGACAGGGAGGCCTTTAGCCACAGGGAGCGTACCTAAGGCACAGAAGGACCCCAGTCTACTCTTCCTGTTTCCCACGAATGAGATGAACAGCTTTGCTGACTTCATGTGCTCCCCCACTGCAGGCCCAAAGGAAGGGACGATCCTATATGGACTGAAACCTCCAAACCTTGAGCCAGGACTTTTCTCTATAGTGGATTATCTCAGGTATTTGTTACAGTGGGTGTGCTGACTAGTTTTATGTCACTTGACACAAGCTTTCATCATTGAGGAAGGGAACCTCAATTGAGAAAACGCCTCTGTAAGATTGGGCTGTAGGCAAGCCTGTAAAGCATTTTCTTAATTAGTGATTGGTGTGGGAGGGCCCAGCCCATTGTGTGTGGTACCACCCTGGGCTGGTGATCTTTGGTTCTTTAAGAAAGCTGGCTGAACAAGTCATGAAGAGCAAGTAAGCAGCACCCCTCCATGGCCTCTGTAATTATGGGTTGCAGGGATCAAACTCAGGTCGCCAAGCTTAGTGGCAAGCACCTCTGCCCACTGAGCCATTTTGATGGCCCTTGAAATTTTTTTTCTCTGTTTTCCATGAATGTCATATCCTAAGTGCCATTTTAGATCCAGAGAACATTTATTCCACTAACCTTGAAGGGTCAAGGCATAACCTTCGCAGAGCCCTAGGTGAGCAAATCTGCCAGAAAAAAATGAATCCCTTAACCATTATATTAGTCTCAGCAAAACAAAGACAGAGGCTTAATATGCTCCTAAGATAAATGAAATTATGTATGTGTAAAGTAAGAGAAAACATGACATCATCTGCTCCTGGAAATGTTGATTTCACAAACCTCTGACCCAACGCTGGAGGGAGAGTTGTGATGGAGAAGCCGCTTTGGGGACACGCAGTCACGTAGCACACTGTACCTGTGCGAAGTAAAGCTTCAGCTTCTGGCCGTGGAAGTCACTCTCGTGGAGCTCTATGCGAGCTCTCGCTGCAGCCTCAGGCTTGCTGAAGTTGATTCTCACTCTGCGAAAACTCTTGAACAACTGGAACGTGACCTGGTCATCATAGAGGGTGAACAGAGCTTCAAACCTCTCCTGGGAGGAGAGCAGCAAGGCAGAGAGAAGTGGGAACAAAGAACAAAATATTAACAGGAAGCCTACTAAAGAGAAGTGGCCGGGGGAACTCCCTATGGAGTGCAGCGCTTTTCCTCCATAAAGAGCCACCTTTCTCGAAGGTACTCAGGGTGGACAGTGTATGACTCATGCTCACATCTGCAGTCTGCATTGACTGAAAACGGCTGGCCCTGTTAAACACTGCAGACTCAGAGGTCATACTAACACAATGTATAAAACAGCGCACACATCCTCATACAGAACAGGAGCACTGCTGCCGCAGGGTCACCAAGGCACGCAGCTGTGCTGCTCCTCCACCAAAGGAACATCTCTGACCTGGGGTGACCTTTCCCCTGCTTTCTTCACAGTGCTAGGCATTTGTTTGCTGCTTAAGTCTGACACATGGGTGAGGTCTCTTATGACTTCGTCCTCTGAGAACCCAAACACCTCCCCTAGCATGTACACACAAGAAAACACAGAGAAATCACTCCGACCTTTTGTTCTTTATTTCTAATTTATGAGACTAGGCTCTCATGCAGTCCAGGTTGGCCTCTAACTTGAATTCCTGTTCCTCGACCTCCAGCTCAGGGACAGCTGATTACAGGGTGCCACCAGGCCTAGCACCTTCCTACCTTTTGTTTATAACTTCTATGCATCTTCATGCTTTATAAATTTCTCAGAAGCAGCACGTGCACATATGATGTGTGCATGTAATAAAGCCAATTAACCACTCATTGTCTTGTTCTGGGAGTGTCTCTCACTATATCACCCTGGCTCGTTTGAAACTCAAGAGATAAGCCTGCCTCTGCCTCATGAATGCTGGAATTATAGTATCTTTAGACTGGCCTTTAAAATCTTCAAATATTAAGCTGGGCAGTAGTGGCACAGGCCTTTAATCCTAGCATTTGGGAGGCAGAGGCAGATTTCTGTGAATTTGAGGCTATCCTGGTCTACAGAGCTAGTTCTAGGACAGCCAGGACTATTACACAGAAAAACTTTGTCTTGAAAAACCAAAATAAATAAATAAATAAGGAAGTTCAAATATTAAACAAGTTTTAGCAGTGTTTTGGCTATACAGACTATAAAAGAATAAGGTTAGAATAGCGTAATTTCAGAGCAGATCTCTTCCTTTTCACTTAGCCTGTACCATTTGTCTGTCCTCAGCCAATACTCTGGAAAACCCACCAATCTGAGAAGAGGGAACCTCAATTAAGAAAATGTCTCTATAAGATCAGGCTGTTGGCAAGCCTGAAGGGTGTTTCATAATTAATGATTAATGGGGAAGGGCCCAGCCTATGGTGAGTAGGGCCACCCCTGGGCTGGTTGGTTCTATAAGAAAGCAGGCTGAGCAAGCCAAGAGGAGCAAATAGGTAAGCAGCACCCTCCCTCCATGGCCACTGCCCCAGCTCCTGCCTCCAGCTTCCTGTTCTGTCTGAGTTCCTGTTCTGACTTCCTTCAGTGAGTGGAAGTGTGAGCCAGACAAAGCCCTTTGTCTTCAAGTTGCTCCTACCATGGTGTTTCATCACAGTAATAGTAATTCAAAGACATTGAGCTGCACAAAGCCAGGTGGTGACTGTACACACCTTTAATTCCAGCACTTGGGATGCAGAGGCAGACAAATCTCTAAGTTGGAGGCTATCCTGGTTTACAAAGTGAATTCCAAGACAGTCAGGGCTGTTATAGAGAAACCCTGTCTGCCTGTCTGTTTTCTTAGTTTTTCAAGACAGGGTTTCAAGACAGCTTTGGAAGCTATCCTGGAAGTAGCTTTTGTTGACCAGGCTGGTCTTGAACTCACAGAGATCCACCTGCCTTTGCCTCCCGAGTGCACACCAACACTGTCAGTTGAGAAACCCTGTCTTGAAACAAAACAACAACAACAACAACAAAAAAAGGGGGTGGGGAGAGAAACCCAGGGTTGAAGAGATGGCTCAGTGGTTGAGAACATTTACTGCTCTTGCAGAGGCCTTGGATTCATTTTCCAGCATCCACATTGTATGTAGATGGTTCACAGCCATCTATAACTTGAGTTCCAAGGGATCTATTAGCCTCATCTGGTTTTCTTGGAGATCCACACATATATACACACGAATAAAACTTAAAAAAAAGAAGAACAAAAGAAAACCAACAAGAACCCAATTTTCCATGGAGTCAAAACTTTCCCAGGCTATATGTGGAGAAAACCGAAATAGATTAACTGCTGTGAAGTTCCTCCTAATAAGACTTTTTAAAGCTGGAAATGTGTATTTATTATTATTTGTGTGCATGAGTGGGCATGTGGGTGGCCGGGGGTGGAAGTCATTACTCATGAGGAGGTCTGAGAACCACGTGGCATCCACGCTCTCCTTCACATTTCTGTGGGTTTCTAGGGAGGTTGTTGGGCTTTCATCACTGAGCAGCAAGCACCTTTCTCCAGTGAACCATCTTACTGTCCCCCAACAATGTGTAATTTTAAGATAAAATTATCTTAAAACTTTAATTTTAAGATAGAGTGGTTCTAAGATCCTCTCAGATACCAAAATGCTTCACAGTAAGTGCCGGATATAAACAGGGCAGCATTTGCAAAGAATGCACACTTCTCTGGGTACATTCAATGACCTCTGGATGATCTACACAGAATACAATGTAAACAGTTTTTATACTGCATTGCTTAGGAATGACAAAGATCTGTAAATATTCAGCATAATAACAACTTATTATTTCTTTTTTTCCTCTTCTTTTCTGAGGCAGGGTCTCACTATGCAGCCCTTGTAGCTGTCCTGGAACACGCTCTGTAGATCAGACTGGCCTCCAACTCACAAAGACCCACCTGCCTCTAGCTCCTGAATGCTGGGATTAAATCTGCACATGCCCAGTGTTAGATACAGTTTCTTAACAGAACGTTTTCCATCAGTGACTGTTTGAACTCAGGGATGCTATGTTCTCTGACAGATAGAAGACAGATAATACCTGTTCTTTCTCATGATAACAAATAATCATCTCTGACATGAAATTCAGAACTCTTATGCAGATGGGAAAAGCAGGATGGATAATTTCAGATTTTTAAACTGTGGCTGAACTTGGCAAAGAGACAGCATTTGTGAAATAAAACATCCTGCAAAGACGCCCCTTTTGCATGACCATGCCGCACCAGCCCCTGCTGCCTAGGCTCTCATCTTTAGCAGGGCCCCTGAGCTTCCCCCCACCACAGTGCTCATATGCCCAGGACAGTTTGGATTGCACCCTTTGCTTGGAAGTCCTCAGGACTACATCTTGTAGAAGGGCCAGCTCTTTGACTTGGCATCAGGGTGCTTCACAGGTTAGCCCAACATCCGCCTCTCAGCCAAGTGTTCTTGTTTGGGTACTTATTGCCTGTGTGTCAACCATACAGAATGCTTCTTACTCTTCCTCCTGCCACACATTGTCCTAATTAGGTTTCTTAGTAAATCTGGTTACCCCTGGCTAAAGCATCCTTTGTTTTCTCTGCTAAAATTCTCTCACAGCTCTTCCCTGGTGCCACAAACCCTTCCGAGAGACTTACTGAATCGTCTGTGAACTTGCTTGCTGAAACTCCGATGAACTTCCAGTGTTCCTAGCGCAACTAACTTTCCATTTTGTCACTGACCCATCAGCCCCATTACAGGACTGTACACCCATGACATAGAAGTTGCATAGTTCACACTCTATCAATCTAAGTGGTGAGAAGCCTTATGCTGCAGGTGTCTGTGTATTCAGCTCTGCCCCTGAAAGACACTCAAGGAAGTCCAGTTTGGGCTACAGAGTGAGAACAGGTCTCACTGAAAGGAAAATTCTTTGTGTACATACTAACATTTAAGGGCCAAGTCAGGAATGGTTGTTTCTACCTATATTCTCAGTGCTTGGGAGGCTGAGGAGGATTGCTCAGATGCCAGCCTAAATTACAGTGAGACTATGCCTCAACAACAACAAAAAAAGGTATGCAGGCCTTTATCATGATGATCACACACACACACACACACACACACGTTTCTAAGTAAATCAGTAACTTAAAAAAGATAATCTTATTTTTCCTTCCAAATAATAGAACTAATACCAAAATTTTAAAAATGAGCTAATAATTAGTTCTAATAATCTATATGTAATAAGCCCCAGGAAAATGCCAAATTCCTTCTTTAGTGAATGCACAAAGAGGAGGAAGCCAGGCCAAAAAAAAAAAGAAAAAAGAAAAAAATCTTGTGACATATCTCAGCATTCAGGAGTTAGAGCTGGGAGGATCTCTGGAAATTCCAGAACAGACTGAGCCACACAGCCAATTATGGGCCAGCCTGAGCCACACAGCCAATCCCAGGCCAGTCTGAGCCACACAGCCAATCCCAGGCCAGTCTGAGCCACACAGCCAATCCCAGGCCAGTCTGAGCCACACAGCCAATCCCAGGCCTTGTCTCAAACAACAGTAGCGTGCTGGGGAAAGGAGAAATTAGTGGAGGTGGGAAAGGCACCAAAGGGGATGACAGGTCAGGTGTTTATGGCAGAAACATTATATCCACAAATAAAACTGCTAATGAATCACATTATGTATATTTACTATCTTTGACTAAAACATTAACAAAAGCTTTTCTTCAATTACAGTCTCTGAAACTCAATAAGTGAATGAATAAAAGGCACATTTACTGCGCCTCGGTTGAGAGTTCACTAAAAGCCAGTGCTTCTCTAGAGGGGTGGGAGGGCTGTCAGTCCGATTGTCAGTGGCAGAGCCTCTCCTAAGACATAGTGTGTGGGGGTCCAGCGTGTGAGGGGAGGCGTCCAGTGCGGCACACCCGACCTGTTATTTCATGTCTCAGGCCCTCCGACCTGTTTACCCAAAGCCACCTGTGCTTTCCACAGCGAGAGTGCAGGGACTGGGCACGGGCCTACCTTCTGCTCTTGGACCTCAAACACCGCTTCGTGGACACTGCAAGCAAAAAGTGAGGTGGGCAGGTCACTTAGATCCATCATCTCTTCCAATTCGTCTTCATTTTCACCAAAGACCATCTCCTCTTCCTCTTCCTGGTCGCTGCTGCAGAGATCTGACTGGCTATCATTCCAAGACTTCATGGTGTCTCGGAGCATCTTCTCTCTGAGTAAAGTTCTAGGATATCTGCCAGACACTTACTGCTTAAAAAAAAAAAAAAAAAAAAGGAAAACAACAAAGAAAAAAATTGAAGGCCTTATCATGTTGCAGTCAATCTATTTCTCAAGACAGCAATTCATCAAGCAAAATGATTTTATCTAGGAAAGATCAATCAGCATTTAAGTCAGCTCCAGCTCTTTCATAAATGAATTTTCTATCTATAAACCTGGGTTGCTTTGCTGATTTTATGGGGCAATGAAATATGAAGAAGCAAAAAAGCCATCGCTTCCTAGCGAAAACGGTATGAAAAGGATAATATGACACACTCACATCAATATGTACTTTAGTTTACAAGCAGAGAGAGGGAAAATGGGAGCCAGAGTGCCCTTCACATATTTGTTTTGGGTTTTAGGTGGAAAACACTGGAAGTGGCCCAGGAGAATCACACCCACACGGTCTGTTCACCATCTGCACCCTGAAATGCTGTCTGTGAGGCTCTGGCTTTCTTACCCAGTGTGGGTTTTTTTTTTTTTTTTTCTGAGCAGACTCTCAAATAATGAAGTTTCTTAGGTCTCAAAGGTGTTCATGAACTCACACTGCAAGTGTGTAGAGTACACAACTAAAGCTGGAAGACAATCCAGAGGTCACACTTCTGAACTTTTAGACATTGTGCACTTAAAGTCAGAGGCCCAGAGCTGACACTGTCCCTCTGTAAAGCGCTGGGGCAGAATGTGCCTGTGTCTGGCTCCTCAGGGAACCACACTGCACTAAACCATGAAGGATGGCATCAAAGTCATGGGGAAATGAGGGTTGAATCTCAGTGCACAGAATGGGAAGTGTTGAAAATATACCATGTCCTTAAGAGATTCTGAGCTGCCCCTTGGTGGCTGACGGGTTTGACAGTTTTTAGCTGACTCTTTTAATTGCTGTGTCAGAACTTTCTGGTCTGAGGGGAGTCCCCAGGAGAGTGTCTCACTATGGCTTTCTTGGACAGGAAAGGGGATAGAAGTTCAAGGCCTGCCTAGGCTAAAGCAGGTATTTACAGCCAGGAGGGACAACTTAATGAGACCATGTCTCTCTGTCTCAAAATACAGGTAAAAAGAGGGCTGGGAAACAGTATAGTGGTGCCGCTAGTATGTATGAGGTCCTGGGTTCAACCCTTAGTGCCACAATAAAGAAGTAATGTTGAAGGAAAAAAATCATTGTTGTGGCCATTGTTAGGATAATTAACAAAATTTGAATAGAGACTAAAATAGGCAATACTATCCATCATAGTTAAATGGATGGGTTTTGCTACTATGCTAGAAATTGCTCTTGCTCTCATATGCTGATTTGGGAGTATATGTACTATATTTTACTTTTTAATAGTTTGGAGAGAGAATGTTAAAGTTAAAAGGCAGTCTAATACCTGTATGTAAATATATGTTGGTTTGTATTGTTGTGTGTGGTTTTTGTCAGGTCCCCTGAAACTGGAGTTATAGACTATGTGGGTGCTAGGACTTGAACCCAGGTCCTTTGGAAGAGCAGTCTGTGCTCTTAAACCCTGAGTTTTTGAGGCAAGGTTTCTTTCTCAGTATAGCCCTGGTTGTTCTAGAACTCACTCTGTAGACAAGGCTGGCCTGGAACTCACAGAGATCTATCTGCCTCTGCCTCCTGAGTTCTGGGATTAAAACCTGCACCACCATACCCAGCTAAGATGTGTGTGTGTGTGTGTGTGTGTGTGTGTGTGTGTGTGTGTGTGTTTTCAAAGATAGTATCTCACTCTATAACCCAGGCAGGCCTGGAACCCTATGAACCCTATGTAACCCAAGCTGACTTCAAACTCATGGCGATACTCTTGTCCCAGGCTCTTGAGATTATAGACATGAGCTACCGTGCCTAAGCCCATTTTTAAAAAATCATTTCTTTTTGAAGCTATATCAAAAGAAAGTTACCCCAAGTTGATGGTAGAAAAACAGGAAATGAATGTATAACATTCTAAGTCAAGCCAAGGACTGTTTCCTATGCTCTATTTTCATTTTATTCTTTGTCATGTTGGAGGAAGAACCTTGAAACAGTAATAATTATCAAGCCTGGAGGCTAGGGCTGTAGCCCAATATAGAGTGTGGACTTAGCATTATCAAGGCCATGGGTTTGATCCTCAGTGTTACACATACACAGGAAGAAAGTAGGCTTTCTTCCCTCCCTGTCTCTCTGAAGGAGCCTGCCTGTCTAGAACTGGTCTGGAACTCACTCCCCATGTAACTAGGCCAGCTTGGAACTCATGGAGATCCACCAGCCTCTGTCTGCCAAGTTCTGGGATTAAAGACATGGGCTACCATGCCTCTAGTGTGAAAATAGATTTAAAAGAAAAGTGCCACCTGGCCTTCGTATGAACCTTATAGACATTTATGTCACAATGAAATGCATATGGTATCAGCCATTACATGACAGATGCTGTCTACCTTGTTAAAAACACACAATAAGGTTTTTTTTTTTGTTTGTTTTTGTTTTGGAGTCAACACTGTCAATCACTTCAGAATTTCCTGACATTCTAAATGTAGTTAAAATTGAAAAGAGACACATGGTAACCTAGAAGCTACTTAAAGCTAACTTGGTTTCATTAGGGCAATGAACAAACAATATGGAGGGGCTATGGCTAAGTGATATAGCCCTTGCCTGGCATCAGGAGACCCTGGGTTCCATTCCCAGCACAGAGGTTCTATTCCTGATTACTGGAATTGTTGCAACCTCTGCCTGTGCTGATCGGGGCTTAGCATCATCTCCAGTGCTACCCTAGCCCTGGCTGGCTTCTGGAGAATGGTTTCTTCATAGAAGCATGAAGTGAGTGGAAAACCTCCAAAGATCATGGCCACCTGCTCAGAATTAAAAAAAAAAAAATTGTTTCCCAACTAGGAGAACATTTTAATATCTTAACTAGATTTGTTTGAAACAAGCAAAATGGCTACAGAAATACCAGAAGCAAGTGTGTACTTTACTGACTTTCTAGATTAGACTAAATTTTCCAAAAGACTATTCAGGACTGCCATGATTGGGGTTCTGAAGTCTACCGTGATCCCTCTATCTTCTATCTCTTGCCAATCATTGGCAGGTAGAAGTCTACTTTTTTCTTTTTAATATGATAAAGCTGGTGGAACATTAGTGTAAAATAGGCTATGGAGATTAGATTTTGGGGGCCTGAGAGATGGCTTAGCAGTTAAGAGCATGCACTGCTTTTTGCAGAGGACCAGAGTTTGGTTCCTAGCTTCCACTTCAGGCGGCTCATAAGTACCTGCAACTCCAGCTCCAGGGGATCCAACATTCTCTTCTGGCCTCCATGGATACCTGTGACATGTGCATATACTCATACAGACACAATTTAAAAAAATATATCTTTTAAAAGTTGAGATGGCTCATATAGTTCCCAGCATCCACATGGGAGCTCACAACCACCAATAGTTCCAGGATATCGATGCCTTCTGAAGGAACTGGCATACATGGGGTACATATATACATGTACACAAAACATTGGTGTACATAAAATAAGCCTTTAAAAACCTAAAAATTACATTTCTGTGAGTGTTTTCAGGACCTCAGGTCACACCATTGTATTGATAATCTATAACTGTTCCTATCATCATCAATATTCTCATTCTACCTATTAGTATGAGAAAGACAAAATGAAAGCAGTGCGTGGTAGGGCTTTGGAGAAAAAAAATGGATGCTACTTGCTTTGTTGCATAAAACTCATCTTCCCTGAACATCACTTCACTCCATGGTGATGCATCCTCAACTCTATGGCTGAAGGATTCTTTTTTTTCCTGTTCTAATACTGGAGACTGAACCTAGGACCTCAAGCATGCTGGTCAAGTGCTTTACCATTGACCCACATGGCTCCAGGCAAAGTTGAGCTTTTTGCAGCTTTTTGGAGCTAAGTCAAATGCTTCATCAAATTCTGCAGCCACTTGGTAGGGTCAGATGTACAGAGTTCTAAATCACACTGTTTTTCATATTTCCTGTAACAGCATGCAGCATTGCTTTTCATTTGTTTAGCCTAAGACTATATAAGGTTTTAAGATCTTAAAACTTACAACAATTGAATAGTAAAGAAAAAACCCCCAAAGCACTAAAACCTCCTCTGTTGGAAATTGGTTGCCAATGAGGTACAAGGTAAAACTATAGCAAAGACTAACAGGACACTAATTTTAATTATTTTTTCTTCATAATCCTCCCGCATCCAAATTCTATCAGAACACTAACATAAAATTCTTATAAAAAAAAAAAAAAAAAAGAACAACTCTGCATGCTGCTTAAACGTCTAAACTCTGAGACTTACTATACTTTTAAATTCTGGCTTTTTACTTATTTACATGTATCTGTGTGCCTGAGGGTGTATGTCTGTGCATCAGGTATTCAAATGTGCCCTCAGAGGTAAGAAGAGGGGTGGGGCCACCTGGAACTGTACTGATGATTGCTATGAACTATCACAACGGTACTGGAAATCCAATCCCAGCCTTTTACAAGAGCAGTAAGTGCTCTTCATAACTGAGCCAGCCCTCCAGTCCCAATATTTTATTAGAATAGATTTATTTATGTAATGTATGTATGTGTGTGATATGCAACGACACCTTTTGGATGTTTTTTCGTTGCTGGTTTTTCATGAATAGATACAGGGAAAGTGTGTGTTTGCCTGTGGCCACAGCAACACTCACATGGAGGTCAGAGGGCAACTTGCAGGAGTTGGTTCTCTCCTTCTACCACCCAGGACCTTCAGTTGTCAAGCTTTGCAGCAAGTGTCTTTACCTGCTGAGCCATCACGAAGACCCAAATATCGTTTTACAGTTTGATACACTGCACCAGAGGTAATGGCATAGTGATAAAATAAGGGTATTTTTTTTTTGTTTGTGTTTTGTTTTGGACAGGGTCTTGTTCTGCAGTGCAGGCTAGCCTCCCAAGTGCTGAGATTATAAACGTGTGCCACACCCAGTTCTTAGAATAAGATTTTCAAGTAATCTCTAATTACAGCTACAGATGAAATTACTTCTCTGGCCAAACAGTAGATGAAAGACTTCTGTGAAAAGTTCAAGTAAATATGTTGTACTAGATAGCTTTCAATAAGCGGATGTGAATATGTTTTGATTTTTAAACCCTACACTACAATATCACTCCAAATAATCCTGGTTTGAATCTGAAACACAGACGTGAGCAGCTAGAATCTTAATCCCCTGAGGAGATGAGATTTCGCACGGAAGCTGGAACCGGGCAACCTTGAAGGCACGTCGGTTTAGGAGGTGGACACAAGTTTCCAGAAGCCATGGACGCAGAGATGCGCTGATGATTATTCCTGCATCCTGGAGGAGGGAAAAGGGGGGGGGGGAGGAGACTGGGGCTTCCACCTGCTGCCATCCCTGTTTTACTGGCCACACCTTTCTTGCCCTCGGGGGCAGGTTGGCCTTGCCAACTTTCAAAAAGTCATACAGCTGATGGAGAGATTGGTGGTGGAGGAAGAAGGACTTGGGGGGGGGGGGCGAGTAGTGTTTTGTAGGATGTCACCCTAAAGCATCCGGGAAAAGACCCTGGGGACTAGGCAGCTGGCCCTAAGCAGCTCTGGGCGGCTGGGGCTGCGGCTGAGGATGCTGTAACTTTCAGGGGTTCTGAGGATCCATCAGCCAGCGCCTCTGCAAACCTGCCACGAGCGGCCGCGCGCCGGCCCCGCCCTGCGAAGGGAAGACTCACCTGTGCGCTCGAGGGAAAAGGCCCGGGGACAACCAGCGCGGCCTGGAGCGGACAGACGCCCCCCTCCGCCCGGGGCCGCGAGGAGCCGCCACGCCCTCGACGCCGGCCGCCTAGGCCGGGAACGCGGGCGGTGACTTGGGCCGGAGCAAGGTTGCTGGCGTCGCGCGCGCTCCCGGACCCGCGCGCCTCGCGCCCTCCCTCGGTTCCTCGCGCCTAGAGGGAGCGCTGCGCAGGCGCGCAGACAGGTGGGCGGGGCTGATAGCTGGGTGGGTGGGAGCCCTTGGTGGGCGGGGCTCCAGGGACGGGGCGGGTTCTGCGCGCGCGCACTCCGCCCTTCCTAGCTCTTTGGCACAGGCTTTGAGGAGCTTAGGCGGCAGCCCTAAGCAAAGGTTTTATGTGACTTCTAAAATGAAACCTTTGACGACCCCCTACATATCCCCCGCGACCCCAAAACCTTTCCTCTCTTTTCTTGCTGGCCCCACACGACAGTGACAGGAACAGCTAGCGAGGATACTAGGAACTTTCTCAGGGCTGGTTCCTTCGGGCTTCACTCGGGGAACTTCCCGGGAACCCGTTAGCCGGATGTGCGAGACCGCGCCCCACAGTCCCCGCCACCCGGCAGAGGCGACAGCTACGTCGCCGAGCTGTGGGTGTCACCAGGTGTGTGACTGCACTGCTCCACTCCTTCCTCCATTGCACGCTGCACAGATGTCCAATATTGATGATATTTGCTTTTGCCTTTCCATGCCTCCCTTAGAGACAATGGGGGCATTAATTATATCTAGGTCCAGGTCTCCGCCAGTGGTAGCACCGAGGCTGGCTGGCATCATTGCGGGTTAATTACTATTGCTGAGACCAGCCTGGCGGGGAGCTGTGCCTTCCTTCAGGCTGGATGACACAGGTACAGAGCTAGAGAGCTTGTCTCAGCTCCTGCTAGAAGGAATCTGCTCAGGTAGCCGGCAGCGGGGTTCAGCGGCTGAGGGTGCTTGCTCCCAACCGGGACCAACATGGTAGAAGGAGAGAACCAACTCCCGCAATTGTTCCTTGACTTCCACATGACTGCCCCCCCCAAAAAAAGTAACAGAGTTCAAGGCCAGCCTGGTCTACAAAATGACTTCCAGGACGGCCAGGCCTATTACATAGAGAAACCCTGTCTGAGGTGGCTGGCGTGCTTGCTGGAGGTGGGGGTGGGGGCACCAAAAAAATTAAAAGAAAATTGGCTCATTACTCAATACCCTTGGTAAGACAAAGGAAACAAAGGGGTCAACGTCAAGGACACAGTGTTGTCACTTAGCAAGGGTCGCGGGCACAAAGTGCAATGAAATTGGTAGCATCCTCATCAGAGTTAGATTTGAGCAGGCCCTGTGGCTTCCAGTGTCTCCAGCAGGCTTGTATCCCTCTTGCTTGTTTCTGCAGCTTCCCACCCTGTGGCTGCTGAGCAATCATGACTTAACAGGTTGAGCTCTTCACTTTTCTTTCTTCTTCTTCTTTTTAAAATGCTTATAAAGAACAACTTCTATTGTCAGGGTCACACTAGGAACCGTAATCATTTTTCCTCCTCTGAAGCTCTGTTACACAGCAGTTCCTGAGATGGCTCAGTTGGTAAAGTACTGGGTTCAATGAGAGGCCATGTCTCAAAATAAATAATAAACAAGCAAATGTGGAACAGTTGAGGAAGACACCCAACATCAATTTCTGGCCTCTACATACGTGTGCATGTATGTGCAAACACACAGACATGTATATATCACACACATACACAACGGAGTTTTAGGTCAACGTGTCTGGGAGGTGCTGCATTCTCTAGCCCTGCTTAGGGGTACAGGAGAGATAGGAACATAAGAATGGCTGTGAGCCATTCTAAGTTAAAAGCCTTTTCCTCTTAAAGCCCTGGGCAGGGGTTTGAACCTGTTAGGGACAGCTCAAGGAACTCACCAAGACAGCTCACCCTGACAGACATGTGTATATAAACTGCCAATGCTCCCACCGGCTGGAACCCTAGAGGAGAGAGGAGTTTCTGTTACTTAAAGGAAAGGTGATGAGCAGAGAGCTGGCAATGTGCACCACTGCTTCCTAACAGCAGGACAGGAATACAGATCAGAGGCAAATGTGGCTTAGACAGAAGCCGTGAAGGTGGCAATGGGGAGAAATGGTAGAACTGTGGGTGCCCTCCAAAGGCAAAGCTAGCCATATTCCCTCAGGAGAGGCATGGGCATTGTGAGTAGAGAGGAACACACTTCTGGGACCTCTGAAGCTGAATGGAGGGAGGTGTGGTGTCAGTTGAACCCATGGTCTCAGCTGAGATGGCCCAGAGAGAGTAGGCAGAATAAAACACAGAGGTCAAAGGTCAAAAGCCAGCCATCAGAACTGTGTGCCTGGCTTCATAGCAAAGGAAGAGTTGCTGTTGCCTGTATTGTGAACAAGAGCAAGGAACTGAGAATAGGAAAGGAATCTTCCACACCCTTTGTCCTCCCCATTGTGTCTGCCAAGGCGATGAGCACTGTGCGTAAGGAACGTTTGTTATGAATGAGCTTGGCACAGACTCCCATTTCTGAGGCACCCTTCCTCGCCTCATCTCCATGGCTTGAGTTACAGGCAGAGAGAAAATGATCGTTTGATCCACTGAAACCCTAAGGTTGATAAGTGTTCCCTGTCCCACAAAACTCAAGGACAGCCTGTTAGCTGATGCCTTGGGTCCTGAGTGGCATGGCTCCTGCAGGAAAGTTTCCAGACATGTGATCTCATTTCCGACTTTCTCATCTGATGTGCATGGATTAATCAGTCAATATACTGAAAGCATCCTTGATGGGTCTCCTGGGGGAAATATAAAGGCTTGTGGCTGTTTCCAGAGATGGTTTGCCACTTTATCAACTAAATGTAAACCTACCCTGTGATCCAGAAATTCCACTCCTTGGTATATACTGAAGAGGAATGTCCAACTCCACCCCACCCTCCAAAAAGGAAAGAAAAAAGGGTAAAGAGATGGTTTTGTGAATAAAATGTCTATTGCCCAAGTATAAGGTTGATGTTTGGATCCCTAGAACTCATGCAAATGCTGAGGGGGAGTGGCATTTACCTGTAATTGCTGCAAGAGACTGAGACAGATCTCTGGAGCAAGCTGGCAAGCTGGATTAGCTGTGTCAGGCAAGTTCTGGGTTCAACTGGAAGTCCCTGCCTTAATGAGTAAAGTAAAAAGTGATTGAGGAAGACTTTGATGTCCCTGAGCCTTCCCATACACATGCACAAGTGTGCACACATACCTATAGATAACATACAAGCAAGCAAGCAAACACACACAACACTCTCTCTCTCTCTCTCTCTCTCTCTCTCTCTTTTTAAAAAGCTGTTTACTTAATTTTATTTTTTGGTGTTTTTGAGACCCGGTTTCTCTGTGTAACAGCCCTGGCTGTCCTGGAACTTACTCTGTATTCAGGCCAGCTTCTGCCTCCTGAGTGCCAACTGGCCACATTTTTTTTAAAAAAAGAGATTTGTCTAAGAATTTTCTAGACATATTTACTCATTCATATTATTTCCAAGTTGGAAGTGTTTAATATATCCATCAGGTGAATGATTAACAAGGGCATTTTAAATATCTCAGCTGACCTGTCTTATTCTTTCAACTGACTAACAGATCCAAGGCTTTTCTTTCTTTTCTTTTCTCCAACCCCTCTTTCTCTTTTTTTCTTAAAGACAGTCTATCAGCCTGGCTATAACCTTCCATGTAGCCGAGGATGGCTTTGAACTTTTGATCCTCCTGTTTCTACCTGAGTACTGCTGGGATTACATGTGTGTACTACCACACCTGACTCTGACATTCTGGGGATCGGACTTGGCATTGTATATGCTAAGCAAACACTACCAAGTGAGCTATGTACCCAGCCCCCAAGTTAAAAAAAAATCTGATAAGGTATGAGCAAAAGGAACTTGTCTTTATTATAAGGCATACTCTTTGCCTTTTGCTATCCCTCTGTTTTATTTTATTTTATTTTTTTTCTAGTCTGCAATGTGAACACAATGGCTGGAGTTGCAGCAGCCATTATGGATCAGGAAGTAACCTTGAGGATGGCAGCTGCATGTGGGAAGTTGGCTCCAAAAGATTAGGGGTCTAGAACAAGGTTTACAGGTGTGGTGCTAGTCTGTTTGATGATGTGGCCCTAGTTCCTTTAACAGTCTCTGGTATTCGTAGAGAATAAGGGCTTCACTACCATGGAAGAGAATCATCTACTGCTCTTAATAAGAGAGATGGGCTAGGAAGAGATCACACTTGTAGGAGATACTCACCCCCCCCACCTGCAGCACCCGAGGGTGTGGTCACAGGTACAGATGTGACCCGTTAAAAGGATTGAACTGGGGCTCAGAAGCTCCTTCAGGTCAAGGAGAGCATCAGGATGGCAGGGTCTGCATCCTTAGGGCTGGAGTGATAGTCACTTGTTTCCTGTGTAAGTTACTTTCTCCTAATAAACTCATAAACTCCACTTCATCTTCCTGGTCAAGCACCCTGATTTCCACATCCAATACACACTGAAAAAGGAAGCTGAGAGGCTGGGGGCTGAACTCCTCAGCTCAATACTAACTGCCTGCCTGTGCTACCTGTTTAAATTCAGATCTGAATTCTCTAAAATGGAGCTCCTGAAATGAACCTGTCTCCCTGGTAACATACCTTGTATCTATTTCTTTTTTCCTGGTGAATCAGTCACTTCCCTATCAGGAGCCGCAAAGTGATACAGAAATTAGAAAAAAAAACTATTTATTTATTTTGGTGTGCCTTTGTGTGCATATCCCATGTGTGCAGCTGTGTGAAGAACTTTCAGGAGTTGATTCTTCCTATACCGTGGAACCTGGGACTCAAATTCAGGTTGTCAGCCTTGTCAGCAAGCACCTTTATCCACTGAACTTCTTAAAGGCACCATTTTCAATGTTGGTTGGGTGATAAGTCCTGTAGACTTGGGATATTTTAAATGTTCTCATTATAAAGATTGGACTTGGCAGCTGGATGTGGTAGCACATGCCTTTAATGCCAGCACTTGGGAGGCAGAAGCAGGCAGATCTCAGAGCTTGAGGTCAGTCTTGTCTACAGAGTTCCAGGACAGTTAAGGCAACAGAGAGAAACCCTGTCTTAAAAAACAAACAAAATATTTGGACTTGGCCTTTATAGATAATTTGAAAGCAAATGTTAATAAGTAAATCAAAATCAGCTACAACCCAGAGCCAGACATTCTTCAATATTTTGGTATACTTCCTCTTTATAACTAGATTTGCTTTTGAAATCATTCAATTTGGACCTCCCATCTATTTGCTTAATGCCAGTAAGTATTTCCTTGTGTTTCAAAAATTACTTTAAAATGTTTGAAAATAATGATCTAAAACTTACCCTGTGCAATTATTTAGCTAATTGTGAATCGAGTTTTTTTTTTCAAACTTTCTCTTGTACAAACCATTCAATGAATACTTGGTACATTACTGCATCCATGTTTGTTTCAGAGTTCTAGAAGAGGGCAGCAGGCCAAAGAGCATGAACATGCACAAACTTAGGAAATGACGGACCCATTGTAGGAGGCTTGCAGCGCCCACCCTCCCACATCCTCCTTGTGTCAGGACAGCCCTCATAGCACAGACCGAGGTGTTGAAGAGCCTTTCCTGTTTGTATTGTACAGGCAGGATGCAAACAGCAGCAGCAACATGGTGTCTGGATGCCAGGGTTGGGTGACTCCGTTTCTATCTGCTCCTCAGGGGAAGCTGTCCAAGTCCATTGTAGATTCTCTTACTGAGCTATTAGAATGGTTTAATTGAGTACAAGAACACATTGCATTTGCTGGACAGGGTTTCTCTGTGTCTCCCCGGCTGTCCTGGAATTTATTCTATAGATCAGGCTGGCCTCAAACCCAGAGATCCCTCTGCCTCTGCCTCTCGAGTATTGGGATAAAAGGTATGTGCCATCACCACCTGGCTGTGGTGCTCATTTCTAAGAAAGATTTTATGTGTATGTGTCTTAGTCAGTGTTCTATTGCTATGAAGAAGCCATGATCATGGCAACTCTTATAAATGAAAACATTTAACTGGGGCTAGTTTACAGATTTAGAGGTCAGTCCATTATTATTATCACCATGGCAGCATGAAGGTAAACATGGTCCTGGAGAGGTAGCTGAGTGTTCAGCAGGCAGCAGGAAGAAAGAGACCTTGGCGCTGGCTTGAGCTTCTGAAATCTCAAAGCCCACCCCTTACTTCCTCTAAAAAGGCCACACCTACATTAACAAGGACATATTTCCTAATAGCGTGACTCGTGGTGACCAAGCATTGAAATCTGTAAGCTTTGGGGAGTCGTTCTTATTCAGACCACCACAGTATGTGATGTTTTTCTGTTGGCTTAGCAGCTGCACATGAATCTACTGACATTTTTAATTATCATCTGCCTCCTCAGTCAGTGCCCCACTGGCCACGTAGGCTTCTGGTCCCACAGCTCTGGCTTGGCTGGGACTGTAACATAGATTAAATTGTTTATCATTCTATTTATCCTTAAGATTCAGAAATCAAAGGCTAGGGTGAAAACCTGCTCAGAGAGGCTGAGTAGCAACCAGCTGACCTTGTTTTTTGGCTGGAGATGCTGTAAAGACACATCTCTTCCCTTGTCCCAGAACTGAGAGGAAGCTCAAACTCCAGTCCCCGTCCTTTCCTTCCTGTGTGTCTTCTCTGTCCAAATTGCTGGCTCCTCTATGGTTGATTCTGGCCAGCTAGACATTTGCCCTGCCTCCTGATTCAAAGTATAACTTTGTTGGGCAGTCTTGGGGGTTGTCAGAGCTTGATCAAAATATCCCACAACAAGTATGTGTGTCTATTTGAGTATATAGTGCACCATGTACATGCTGGTACCTGTGGAGGCCAGAAGAAGGTATCAATTACCCTAGAACTGGAGGTACAGATAGTTATGAACTAGATGCTTTGTGGTTGCTAGGAACCCCTCCTGGGTCCTCAGCAAGAGCAGCAAGTGCTCCTAACTGCTGAGTCATCTCTCCAGGCCCCACAATCTCCTTTTTTTATTTTTTAAAATTTCCCCCAACATTTTTCATTTTCTTTTTTAAAGCTAGAATCTCAGTTGTGGCCCAGGCTGGCCTTGAGCTTGCAGTCTTCCTGCCCCAGCGACCAGTACTGAGATTAGAAGTGTGTACCTTTATACCCAGCTTCATTTTCTCTTTTGATGATTTGTATTTTTTTATGCTACTGCTTTTGTACCTTTCCATTTGACTTTGATTTTTTTTTATTAT
The DNA here is from genome assembly GCF_943737965.1 of Phodopus roborovskii. Lineage (NCBI taxonomy): Eukaryota > Metazoa > Chordata > Mammalia > Rodentia > Cricetidae > Phodopus > Phodopus roborovskii. The sequence goes on from NW_026126645.1 coordinate 1,555,328, forward strand.
ATTTACTTATTTCATGGGCATGTGCATTCTCGTGTGTGTAGGAGAGGATGACTTAAGGAGTCAGTTTTCTCTTTCTATCATGTGAGTTCCAGGAATTGAACTCAGGTCACTAGGTAAGCACCCTTAGCCCCTGAGCTGTCCTGTCAGCATATTACACGTGAGTATGTATGTGTTCTTGTGTCATATTACATATATATCCAGGTTGTTTATTTTCTTTCTTTCTTTTTTAAAACAGGGTCTTACTATATAGTCCTGGCTGACCTGGAACTCCTTACATGTAGTTCTGGTTGACCTCAAACTTATGGAGGTCCACCCGCCTTTCCCACCATGCCTAGCCAGGTTGCATCTTACTTTTAGTTATCTGTGAATAGAAATCGTTTATATAAGTGTAGTTTTATTCTCTGGATAGGATGTCAGGGTATTCATATTTCCAGACACTTTCAGGAAAGTATTAACAGCCAGGCATGACAGAGCACTCCTGGCATCTCGATGCTTAGGAGGTGGAGGCAGGAGGATCAGAAGTTCAAGGTCATCCTTGGATCCATATTGTGTTCACAGCCAGTCTCAGACACATGAGATACTGTCCAAGAAAAGAAGTAAGTAAATAGAAGACAAGTGAACTGTTGCAATTGATTGAGCTGTCTCTGAAGTTCAAACACATGGACCCGATTCTGTGTCATGTATGTCTCTGAGGCTCAAACGCATGGACCTGAGTCTGTGTCATGTAAGTTAAATAAAGATTGGATGTGATTTTACAAAGAAACTTTGTAAAGTAGACAAGACATCTTCCATAAAGATGGGTTCTATAGATTGACTAAGAAAAACAAGCTGTGGTAAGGGTCTTGGGGACTTGCCAGTGAGAGCAAGAACAAGCAGGCAAAGAGACCATGCTTCCTTCTCCCACGGCCTTCATATAGGATGCCAGCAGAAGCAGTGGCCCAGATTAAACGTGGATCTCAGAAGACCCTAGTTAAAAGTGGGCCTTTCCTCTTTAAATGATTTAATTAAGAAAAAGGTCTCTCCCAGGTGTACCCAGACACTTGGGTTTTAGTTATTTCCAAATGTACTTCATTGACAACAAAGAGTAGCCATTGCACTGAGCAAATCAAATGTAAATGAATGAAAAACTAGGGAGAAATACTTGTGGTTCTTCCACAAGGACAGGGTTAACCAATTCAAAGAACACTTTTGATCATAAGAGACCGAGAACTGAATGAAAGATGGGCAGGGCATGGGCAAGTCACAGATAGGCACGAGACACATGCTATCTGCAGAGATGATCACTCATAGGAAAAGTGACCTAAAACTTGAACTTTTTTTTTTACTTTATTTATTTATTTATTTATTTATTTATTTATTTATTTATTTTGTGTGTGTGTGTGTGTGTGTGTGTGTGTATGTCATGCTGTGCATGTCAAACAGTGGACAACTTTTGGGAGTTGGTTCTCTCTTTCCACTGTGTTGGCCCCAAGGATTGAACTCAGGTTGTCTGGCTTGGTGGCAGCCTATTTTACCTGCTGAGCCCTCTCACTGGCCCTGAACTCACATCCTTCCTTAAGACAGGGTCTCATGTATTTCAGACTGGCCTGGAACTTGCTATATAGCTATAGAGAACCCTCAATTCCTGATCCTCCTGCCTCTTCCTTCCTAGTGCTGGGATTACAGGTGTAGCCACCATGTTTAGTTCATGTGGAGCTAGGCACCAAACCCAGGGCTTAGTGCATGCTAGGCAAATACCCTACCAAATGAGCTGCATCCCCAGCCCAATTTGAACATTAAAAAAGTTATTTTTATGTGTATGGATGGGTGTTTGCCTGTATTATATCTATGCACCACATGTGTGCAATGCCCTCAGAGGCCAGAAGAGGGTGCTGGATCCTCTGGAATTGGAGTTAACATACGCGTGTGAACTGCCCTGTGGGTGCTGGAAGCCAAACCAGGTCCTCTACAAGAGCAGTCAGTGCTCTTAAACTCTGAGCCTCTTCTCCAGACATCATATTTTGATAAAATGTATTTAGTAACATGGCTCCCCAGCTTCCTGAGTGTCCTAGGTAGCAGGCATGGCTGGTACTGTACAGTGGAAAGGTTAGCACAGGGATAACAGCCCAGCCGTGTTTCTGGTGCTTTTGCCTTATGATCAAGCAAGCTCAGGAGAGTTAAACAAGGGCTTTGTGGTTTTACTTGTTTCTAACTAGAAAGTAACCTGAGATGGAGGGTGTGGACATTTCTGGAGCACAACACTGAGGCTTTTGTCCTAGGTTCCCTGTTCTCAGGGCCACTCTGTTGTGGAATATTATTTTAACCATGCTACATTTTTTTTTTTTTTTCTGATGCCTTTGTTAACGATGCAAAGATGTGCTACGTTTGTTTGATTAAATCAAATTAACCTGGGGTCAGGAGGCTGAGTCAGCAAGTAGCTGACAGGAAGTGGTAGGGAGGGTTCTTAAATGGGGCCTGAGCAGGGTGGCTCCTTTTTTCGGGAGACACAGCAAGGAGAGGAGGTTACCTACTTGCTATTCAGCCTCTCTGAGCTAGCAGGATTTCACCTCAACCTTTGAATCCTGAGTTCTATAGAAGGATAGAGTTTTAGATAAAGTTTCCTTTAGTGGCTGTGATAGAGGTGGTGCCCGAGGAAACAGAATTCAGCCTGCGTGGCCAGACCGCTGCTGGACAGCTACAGGGTTGCATTCTGCCTGTTGTGACAGCAGTAGTTTAAGGTTTAGCCACCGTATTGAAAGCAAAAACAAAACCTCTCAGCTTCCCATCATCCACACCAGTGGCCTTCACAGAACAGCCTGTTCTAGGAATAAACACATTCTGACATCACAACGAGAAAGAAGATTCTGTCTCTTGACCTTCGCTTCCTGTATAGTTACCCGTTAACCTTCTGCTTCCAGTGTTTTGAGAATTAATAACCCACAGTAGAGCCAGGTGGCGGTGGTGTATGCCTTTAATCCCAGCACTTAGGAGGTGGAGGGAGGCGGATCTCTGAGTTCGAGACCAGCCTGATGAATTTCAGGATAGCCAGGGCTATACAGAGAAACCCTGTCTCAAAAAAACTAAACAAACAAACCAACCAACAAACCAACAGCAGAACTCTGAGGTTGATGTGCCAGACATAATCTCTACCTAAATAAAGTTGAATTTTATCCTATAGCAAAATATTTGGGAATTGTGATGTGACAGAAACTTCCCTATAGGCCCAGGTATTTGAACACTCGGTCCCCTGTTAAGTTCTATTTGGAGAGGTTGTGGAACCTTCAGAAGGTAGTGGCTTCCTGGGAGAAGGGCTTTATACCTGTTTGCTCTCTCTGCTTCCTGATATGAAGACAGCTTCCTGCTCCTGGTACCATGTCCCCAATCCCCACCCCACCCCACCCCATGAACTCTTACCACTCTGGAGCTGTAAGTAAAAAAAAAAAAAAAGAAAGAAAACAACAACAACAAAAAACTTTCTTGCATGTTTGATCACAGTAACAGAAAGTAATTAATACAGAGGTGGGGCTCAGTAGCAGAACACTCTGGGACTAGCAAGATAGCAGGTAAGGATACATGCTGCTAGCCTGTCTACCTGAACTTAATGCCAGGGACCCACATATATGGTGGAAGGAGAGAATCCACATGTGGGACACACACACACACACACACACACACACACACACACACACACACACACGTAAAAAGCATTAGTTGCTCAGTTACATGTTGTGGCATTTTGTTCGTAATCTAACAAAGCTTGCCCGATGATGATCAGAGTGCAAAGCTAGATACACTAGTTAGTTGCAGAGGCCAGACAATGGTGGCACACACCTTTAATCCCAGCACTCAGGAGACAGAGGCAGATGCGTTTCTGTTAGTTCAAGGCCACCCTGAACTACACGAAACTGATCTAGTCTAAAAGAGGAACAGAGCTCCCACAAAGGTGATCTCAGCACTTGGGATCCCCTGCATTCAATCTCAGCACTAGAGAGGAATATAAGGCGGGAGGAGCCAGGAGCTGAGGGGAGTCTGAGGTTCAGTGGAACGCTAAGGTTTGGTGGGTCACCCCTTTGGTCTGGCTAGGAGAGAGACAGAACTCTCTAGTGGCTGGCTGCTTTACTTCTCTGATCTTCAGCTTTCACCCCCATATCTGTCTCTGGGTTTTTATTATTCATGCTACAATCCCACTAGCCATGTTTAGAGTCCTCAGTAACCATGTGTGGATGACTAGGCAGAACTGACAGAGAACATTCTACTAGATGGTTGCTGAAGTATTTATTTGTCGGACACAGGACTCGAACTCCACAGGTACTGCTTGGAATTTTAATTAAATACCGCTTTATAACATTATCTGCACACCGTACACACATTTTTGTGAACTAACACATGCTGTATTAGTTTTTGATGTTAACAAAATATAAGCATCTATAGACTATATTCTAGAGTGACTTCACTTACAGGGCCCTTCAGTGTCAGTTAGGGTTGGATCATATTTGAAATTTGCAAGACTGCAGGGTGGGCAGGGCCCAGTCCTTTTCTTCTGACCACTTGCATCCATTCACGTGGTACCCTCAGGCTGGCTGGGTGTACTGGTGACTCCAAGCTCTTCTCCCACCCAGCATTTAGTTCCAAACTGATCCCCCCAAACCCTGGTGCAGCCTGAGTATCACCAGGCTGCAGTGTGGGGTCAGGGCTCCCTCTTCTAAAGTAGCAGTCTGCAAGAACATGTGTCCTAATGTCTAATCAGGGACCCAGAACCCCAGCCTGCAGAGCAGAGAGCTGGAGCAGGGGTGGGAGGAAGACAGAACAAATTAAGTTTAACCTGCAGTTGGTGACCTGTTGGAGGTACCTCGTGGCTAGGAGAGAGGCGGAAGTGTGGCATTTAATGTTGCCTGGAGAGTTCACACGGGAGTCGGATAAGGTAGTATACGGCCATAATCCCAGCACTCGGGAGGGTTGAGATTTCCAGACCAGCCTGAGCTGCATCTTGAATGCTATCTTCAGGGTGAGGATGGGGAAGAATGGGCGTGGGTAGGGACTGTCAGAACCAAGAGTGAAAACAGTCAGGGCTGTGGGCAACCCTGCTGTCAGCTGACGAGCCAATGACACCTGGCCACAAAGCAGGGAGTCTAGGACAGCACAGGGACTCTGGAGACAGGTCTCCCACGGCCCAGCTGCCCTGCCCCATCTCCACTCAGGATCTCAAAGGCCTTTCTGTTCAGCTCTCATGGTTCAGTGTGTAAGATGGCAGCCACTGTCCCCAGCCTAAATGCCATGGAGCTGCCCAGGCCCAGGAAGCAGTTCTGCAATGCCTGCAGTTCCAGGGTACCTGTATCTCAGGCTGGTCAGGGCTAAGCAGCCCGCAGAATGGGGGGGGGGGAGGGGCAGAGGGAGGCTGGGCACACATACCATGCTGAAATGGTGGGTGCCCGCCTGGGTTTGCCAAACTCAACCTCCCTGCTCACTTCTTTACAAACACTGTCTGCTTCCCAATCCTGGTCAACTTCAGAAAAATCTCCACAACCCCTGCCCCAGGGCTGATGGGAGATGTCATTCAGTAAATATGTTTCTCTTGTTGGTTAATGAATAAAACCCTGTTGGCCAATAGGAAAGCAAGATAGGTGGGGCTAGGAGAAAAGGAGGATTCTGGGAGATGTAGTAGAGGAGAGTCAAGATGTAGGGACTTAAGAGGAAGAGGTCTGGATCCTCTCTCCGGTAAGATAAGACCACATGGAAATACTTAGATTGACAGAATTGGGTTAATATTTAAGTCAAAGCTGGCCAATAAGAAATGCTAGCAACAGGCCAACAGTGTTATATCTAATACAGCCCCTCTCTGTGTGCTATTTGGGGCTGATGCAGCTGTGGGACTAGGCTGGTGGGGAAACTGCTCGGTAACACAGGGCAACTGACAGGCACTATCAGAACAGAAGCAAAACCTGATTTTAACTCTTTGTTCTTAGGGGCCTGGAGCCTGGCCAAGAAGGGTGGCTTACTACTCCATCTCTCCCCATCCCCACTGCAGAACAGGGTCTCCTTTCCAATAGGTGCTGACCCTGTTACTCTCTTCCTCATGAATCTTCAGTGGCTCCCACTCTCTCTAGGTTACATGCTTCTGACAGCTATTCAAGCCTGTCAGAGTCTGCCTTTACTGCTAATCTTGTTTTGAGACATGGTAGTCCAAGTTAGACTAAAATGTGTGGTAATCCTCCTGGAGTGTGTGTGTGTGTGTGTGAGTGTGTGTGTGTGTGTGTGTGTGTGTGTGAGCCTCCCAAGTGCAGGGATCACTGGTATGAAACACTATACTTGACTTCCATTGCTTGTCTTCTTTTTTATTTTGGTTTTTCAGGACATGACTTCTCTGTGTAGCCCTGGCTATCTTGGAACTTGCTCTGTTGACCAAGCTGGCCTCAAACTCACAGAGATCTGATTGCTTCTTCCTCCCGAGTGCTGGGATTAAAGGTGTCTGCCACCACCACCCACTTCATTACTTGTCTTTTGAGGTCCTTTGACAACCCTGGCTCCAATCTCCTACTTTGCAAAGCTGCCCTGTCCTCAGGAGCAGGGTTCGATCACCCACTCTCTAATCTTAGCTATGTTTGTCACCACCCATGAATGCATGAAAATCACTTCCAATTCTAAACACCCTTTGCGTTCAAGGACCAGTCACGAGGGCCTCTGTGACTCTATGCTTTGCTTCCCTGTGGCACTGACTGCCCCACCTAAGATTGTGTGACTCCCACTGTAGGCCTGGAGGGCAGAACTACATGTGTAGCTTTGTGGGCTAACCATATGGTAAAAGCCCCTTACGTGTTGCTAGGCTGAGCTGAAGAGCCCTTTCTCTGCTGCCATCTCCATCTCAGGCATGTAAGCCAATACAGACGTGGTCAAGATGAAATACGGAAGTGGTTACAGGCTCTGTAGCAGACGGCACAGTTCTGAAGTCGGAGCACTGTTTGGGTGTGAAGAGCTGTGATGTGGATGGCCTATCAACACTGACCTATTAACACTGTCACCTTAGAGCAGTGTTCACTGGGTAGGGACTGCTGCAGATCCTATGAGGCCATCTAGCTTGCCTATAGAACCCAGAGAGGGTAAGAAACTGGAGGTTTGAACCTTCTGGCAGGGGTGTGTAGCCCCTCTGGATTTAGTGGCCCATGGGAAGCCTTTTGGGAGAATATGCTGTCTGGGTTCTGGAACTCAAGATCTCCTGTGGTGCCCATTAATAATGTAGACTCTTGGGTCCCACTCTAGGTCCTCTAAACCAGGCCACTACAGTTGGAATGAGGAACCTACATTTTAAACAAACCCCTATGGAATTCTGGCACCCACAAAAGCCTGCAAGCCTTTGTCTGCCACTCTCAAATGCACACACTGGTCCAGGGTCAGGGTGGAGGGGGGAAGCTAATGATGAACTAGACAGGAAGAAAGCTGCAGACCTGTGTGTGAGAATGCCTGCTCTGCCTGGACCCAGCTGGGGGCTGGACACCCTGGTGGCCCAAAGATGGGAAACAGCAGATGAAGCTTAGCTAGTGGTCTAAAAGGAAAGGAAGGGAGAAGACAGAAACGGATCTGCATGAGGACTCCCGACTTTTCTCAGGAGTCAGGTGTGCCCAAGAAAGACCAGACTGTCCTACTCGGACCCCAGCACGTCCTCTCTGAGGCTGGACAGGAGAGTCTCTGGGGCAGGAGGGTCTCTGGGGCAGGAGGGTCTCTGGGGCAGGAGGGTCTCCGGGGCAGGAGGATCTCTGGGGCAGGAGGATCTCTGGGGCAGGAGGGTCTCTGGGGCAGGAGGGTCTCTGGGGCAGGAGGGTCTCTGGGGTGGGGGGGTCTCTGGGGCAGGAGGGTCACCGGGGCAGGAGGGTCTCTGGGGTGGGGGGGGTCTCTGGGGCAGGAGGGTCTCTGGGGCAGGAGGGTCTCTGGGGCAGGAGGGTCTCTGGGGTGGGGGGGGTCTCTGGTTGCCTTTCTCACCAGTTTGACACAGAGAGGATGGAAGCTCCCCTCCCCCACCCCGTTCCCCTGCCCTCTGTTCTCTTGATGTCTTTGGAGGGAGGAAGCACTGAAATAATCTTCACAGGACTTGAACCGAGCCAGTTTTCAGAACAGGCCCAGCAGAAACTCACCACCCGCCATCAGGTCTTCACAGAAGGCTCATGCTCTCCACCAAGATGCAGATGACAGCTTGTCCCACTCAGGGTTGGCCCTGCTGGGCTCAGCAAAAGGGACACCAAAGTCATCAGAGTTATGGACTCGTGCGTGAACCAGGTGGAGCTGAAGCATGCATGTTGGATGAAGGAAGGCCGACTGGGGAGGTCTCCAGCCTTTTGTTGGATTTGCACAGACAGAGCAGACGGAATCTTTCTCGAGTTCACAGTAAGGAATATGTGGTTGCCTGCAATCTCTACCTGATGCTCACTGACCATCTGAGGGGGTAACATGGCCTCAACCCTCCTGGGCTAACCTGTCACATAGCTCACCTGGGATACTCCCCAACTATTTGAAATTTCCAAGGCCAAGGTCATTGAATGGCTTCTCTGTGAGAGACGAGGGCCTTCCAAGATCAGCTTGCAGGGTTCTCAGTTTAAGACCAGGATACTTGAAAGGCAGGTTGGACAAAGGGTGGAACCACGGGTGGCCTGTGGGCAGTTATACTGCCAAGGGAGGCAGATCATTCCTTTTTGGTGTGCTCCAGGACTCGGTAGGGAACCCCAGGGGTGCTTCTGGAGCTATGCTCCTCCTGCATGACGGGCAGTGTGGCTGGGGTGTAGATCTCAGAAATGTTGTCATTGTTTTCCAAGGCCCCATAGGAAAAAGAAGCTTTGAGTTCAGGCTGGACCGTTGTCCCTTTTGCATGCATGTCCTGCATACCTGAAATGACATGTCCCCAGTCATCATGTAGAAAGGGAGGTTGCACTTTTCTCTCTCCCACCATAGACCAACCAGGGCCCAGGGGCTGATCAAGTGCAGTACTGATTCCCCAGACACTTGAGAGTTAAGAGGAAATACTCATATTTACGTGGGAGAAAGGAATGTGTTTGCATCCCGAGTAGCAGCTGCATAGGACAGAACACCGCGCCCTAGACGTGGTAGATGCCACTTTGCTGTGGAAATAACTCAGGGATTCAGGAAGCTTTCTTAGCATTGAGGGAAGAGGGAGACTTTTGCATCCTGGAGACCCAGCAACAAGAGAAGCATTGTGATGGCTGGAGGGAGTGTTCCACCTTTGACCTTAATATTCTATATCTATATGCAGGGTGAGGTGTGATTTCCATTTATATTCAGGGAAATAAAGAACCAGCTTTGTTGTTGTTGGGTTATTACTGTCTTTAGAGACAGGGTCTTACTTTATAATTCTGGATGACCTGGAACTTTCTAAGCACATCAGGCTGAATTATAACTGCCTCTGCCTCCTGAATGCTAGGGTTCTAGGCATGCACCTCCATGCCTGGCTTAAAGAACTTACTCTTCAATTCCTGTGAACCTTTTCTATAATCCCTCTGGGGATCACTTGGGGACCAACTCTTTCCCTAACTAAACGCCAAGTGTCTCTTGTGAAAGGATGGTAACAGTTGGCTCTCACCGCCTGGCATACCCTCTGCACTGGAACCCAACACAGCTGGAGACTAATACCAGCAGTATTGGCTGTGGTTGAGGTGTGCTGGTATTTAGATGACAACATATGCTCTTTCAAATGTTCACGAAGTTTTGTCTCATCTGACCCTTAAGGCCATGCGTGGAGAAGAAGGAATAGAGACAACTGGAAACAACTTGACCTGAGAGCCACAGCTATTGAGAGGCAGTGACAGGGTTTAATGCAAGGGTGTTGAAACTCTAAAGCCTATGTTCTTAGCTGGAGTGATATGTGGCCTCCCTACAGACTGAACTTAATCCCTAAACAACCCTAGGACAGAGATAAACTAGTACCCTCACTTCCTGGATAATAAAACCGGTTCCACGAGGCACAGTAGCATGCCCAAGGTCACACAACTAAAGAGCAGCTGGGACCTAGTGGGAGAGCCTGCAGCTTTAACATCAGCTGGGGAAGGCCACTAGCCTCCAAGTGACACAGCTTCAATCCATGGTTATTTCAAGGACCAGTTTAAGAGTCTATGGTCTGTGCTTGGGCAGAGGGCCCATCAGCAGAGCGCATGCCTGCTTGCCTAGCTCACACAAAGCTTTGGTCTGGATCCCAAGCGCCACATAAAATTGGGCATGATGGAACACACCTGTAATTCTAGCATTTGGGAGGCAGAAGCAGGAGGTTTACAAGTTCAAGGCAACCCTCTGTCATATAGAGAGCCCACAGCTAGCCTGGGCTACACAAGAACCTGTCTTAAAAAAAAAAAAAAAATCTATGGTTTGGGGCTCAGGGGTGTGGCAGGGCAGGTGAGGGTGTGTACTGCTCAAGGGACAGTTAGTTTACCAAGCACTGCATGGGTTCAAATTTTATCAACACCTCCAGCCTTATGCCACCAGTCCTCAAGAGTGTGTCGGGTTTGGGTTTGCGCTGTAGAACTCGGAGTGTTGGGGTACCTATTAGGGGGTCTTAGGTTTGGGTTGGGGGCCTGAGGAGGGTTCAGGATTTGACACTGTTGGGAAATGGGATGCTCCTGTCCCTGAGGACTTTACTGATTCTCTTTTAGAAGACTGGCCAGGGCTCAGGCTGTGGTGTAAGTCAGTACTGACTGGCACTCAAGCGGGGTTAGGAACAGCACCTCCACTCTCTGTGGTTTGGACAATGCTCATGCTGGGTCTGTGTTCAGACATGATAACAGAGAGTTCCTGTCTATGTAGACACCCACTGGCATGAGCATGGCTCTATTGCGGATACTCTGAGAAACCGTTTCTATTGGGCCAGGGACAACAGAGCCAGTAGAGGTCCTGATGGCCAGGGCTGCTATTCTCTTTATCCATCTAGGAAAGGCCCTCCAACTGAGATGTATCCTGAAGTCCTGGCATCTGAAGACATCAAAGGCCAGACCACATGACCAGAGAAGCCAAGTGACTGGAGAAGTGTCTCTGTTGATGACGAGGCCAGTCAAGTGCTGAAATCCTGAGTGTGTGTGTGTGTGTGTGTGTGTGTAGGCTGGTTGGTGTTGAGTATCTTCCTCGACCACTCTTTGCTTCTGATTTTTTGAGTCAGGGTCTTTCACTGAACTTCGAGCTCACTGACCAGTTACACTGCCCCTGCCAGTTCCGATATTACAGATACTTGCTGCTGGGCCTGGCTTTTATGGGTATGAGTGCTGGGGATCTGTGTGTGGGTCCTCATACTTGCATAGCAAGCATTTTATGCACCGAGCCATCTACCCAACCCCCAAACTTCAAAGTTTTTAAAAAATGGAAGCAAAAGCAAAGTCAATTAGGCATCTACTACATCCCAGGCACTGTGCCAAAGCCTTGACACACATGCACCCCATAACCCAGAGATGAGGGGTCCCCATTAATATGTGAGGATGAGAGGCCTCGGGGGAAGTTGGCAGAGTTTCCATTTGAATCAGACCATGTGAACTCTGCAAGTCCAGTAGGATTGTCTCAACAGGACAGGGTCTCCGATCTTCAATGCCTCATTTCCTAGTGGTCATGAGGTACAAGAGCCATGCCCACAAAACTGGTCATGGAATCCTGGTATCTAGGAACAGCTGACATCACCCCCTATCTCCCCACCAGAGAAATAACATCTGCATGTACGTACACAGGAACATGTGTATGGACAGACACATAGTTTGTAAACACACAGACACACGGGGACATACACATACTCGCACACAGAGTTGACACCTCACCTATCTGGGATTCAGCTATCCAGCGCCCTCATCTATCCGGAACACAGCCGAGAAACAAGGAAGTAAGCAGAAGAGGCATCTGAGCAGCCAGGTTCGACGTTAACACAGTCCACGCACTCACAGCCCGAGCCCTGAGCTGCCAGGAGAAACCTCAGCCCCACTCAGCCACTCTGCGCTTATCCACACGTGGCTGAGTCGGGTCAAATGAAAATGCTGACATGGGGTTCTTTCTCTACTCCTACTCAGGCAGGCTGGCCACAGCAAGCAGGGCAGATGGCAGCTTAGTAGAGCAAAATAAAACAAACAAACAAACAAACAAACCAGTAAGCGGATGCAACGGGGGCCACTTGACAGGGGAGCACATCAACCAGTCCTGAGAACATACTTGGGTCATGGCATCAAAACCTAAAAGCTGGGTCATGCTGCTATGTAGCCTAGGCTGGCCTCGAACTCATGATCCTCCTGCCTCAGCCTCCCAAACGCTGGGATTATAGGTGCATGCCACATGAACATTTAAGAACTGCTCCGGACAAGGGAGTATTTTATGTGGCTGACATACGTGTTCACGCTTTGTTCGCAGACTATATGACTGGAGAATGGGGGTGACGAGGCTGTGGAAAATGTAGGAGAAAATACAGGCATGACCCGGTGGCCAGCCGACCAGGCACACTGCATTTCTGAATAAGAAGCATGGCACACCATGCTCCTAAAGTCAGAGCACTGAATTCTGAAGCAGTGCAAGTAGCTGGCCTGGGGACGAGTCTGCACTCCCCACATCTTTAATGTGCTTTTTCTGCACAGAGACCCTGGTGGTGTGAGTGCTCACTATCCAATCCGAGGCAATGTAGGCTTCCCCTGAATAAGTGGTTGCTCACATGCAATAAAGCAGATTGCTGTTCCTGAAACTGTCTCCGGAATTGGGTTATGTCTGGGCTCTTTACTAACCTACAGGTATCGTTGTCTTGTTGGGGCATGCCCTGGTAATGTTGGCAGAGAGAATCCCATCTTATATATTTAAAATAAAGATGACTTTTGGGTTCAAGTGGTAATGTTAGTGGGCATTAGTAGCCTGAAGAATTTATATCCGCTAATCTAACCCAGGCTAATCCAGTCTTAACTGTCCTCGCTCACAAGCCCCACTCCTCCCTATCACCTTGTATCTGGCCGACTGCTAAGTGTTCTCAAGGCTAAACACCACTTGAGCTCCTGTTCTCAGTGAGAGCCCTGGGAAAATACAATGGTACAACAAGATCAAGGTTAAAGTGTTGGGTTCATTCATGTTATTTTCTTCCTCTCTATGATCACTCTCTCTCTGTTTGCAGGCTTGGGGCCTGGTGCTGCTGATTGGAACTACATAAGGTATAAGTTGAGGCTCTCCAAAGACCTGAGCGTTGGCAAGGGGTTCTCAAGGCTGACCGAGGTACCTCAAGCATCACCTCCTCATTTGAAAGAAGAGATTAAAAGCAATACAAACCAACAAAAAACAGGGCTAGAACTCACATCACAGCACACCTATCCTGCACCGCATTTCCAACACCAAGTAGCAGTCACTCTACAAGGGCAGCCAGCAGGGCTCAGGGGTGCTGGGGGTGGGGGGGCATCGTTACCTGGCATGGCATCCATGGAAATATAGGGCTCAAACGGAATGGCCTTCTTCCTGTTTCTCGTGATTAAGAAAACACCTAAGAAGGCGATGAGGCACCTGAAGACAGGAGAGGAGGAGAAATGAGACCAGAGGTAACCACAAGGAGGGGGCTCAAGGGCAAGAGGCTAAGGGCCAGCTAAAGAGAAGACTGAGGTTACAGGCTTGCAACTGAGACCATAGGGCCTGCAACAAGCAAGGAATAGACACTGTGCATAATAACAGCCTGGGGCAGGCAGGGGCTATACCCCCACAGTCCCCACAAACTGGGTTCCAGGGAAAATGCTTGCAGTGTGGGGCTCATCCACTTCCTTACAGCCAGTGGTCTTAAAAGCATGCCATTTAAAAGGCTGTATTTTTTTAAGACTAAAAAAAAATTTTTTTTTAAAGTGGGCATTGGTGGTGCATGCCTTTAATCCTAGCACTCAGGAGGCAGAAGCAGGTGGATCTCTGTGAGTTCGAGGCCAGCCTGGTCTACAGAGTGAGTTCCAGGACAACCTCCAAAGCAATACAGAGAAACCCTGTCTCAACAAACAAATAAACACAATTGTTATTTATTTATTTACTTAATTTTTTTCCTAAAAATTTATTTTTCATTTTACATACCAACCCCAGCTCTCCCCCACCCCCAATATTTTTTTGGTTTTTGGAGACAGGGCTTCTCTGTGTAGCCTTTGCTGTCCTGGAACTTGATCTGTAGATGAGGCTGGCCTCAAACTTGCCTGTCTCCCAAGTGCTGGTAGTAAAGGCATGTGCCACCACCTCCCGGCTCTAAAATAATTCTTTATGATTTAAATTCAGTTGGTATAAAAGTCTAGCAAAACGAAGATGAATGAATACTAGGAAGTCCCTGTGTCTCCTAGTTCAACTCCCTCGGGGGCTGGATACTCTTCGAGTGCTTACTCTCTCTGTCTCTGCTGCCATCCCCAGAGCTGGGATTAGAGGTTCGTGCCACCCCACTTGGGTTTTCTTTTCTTTCAGTTTATGCAAACAAGCAGTTTCTTAAAATCAACATGCAATCTATAGGCAGTAATGCATAAATCCCAGGAAGAAAGATGGACGGGTTTTTTTATAGTAACCTGTGTGTATATTCACCTTCCAGGTCATGACCAGAAGATTTCTATCCCTTTAGAACAGTGGTTCTCAACCTTCCTAATGCTTTGACCCTTTAAAACAGTTCCTCAAGTTGTGGGGACCCCAACCATAAAATTATTTTGTTGCTACTTCAGAACTGAATTTTGCTATTATTATGACTCATAATGTAAATATCTGGTATACCAGAGATCTGATATTTGACCTCTGTGAAAGGGTCATTCAGTCCCCATAGGGGTCATGGTCCACAGGTGTGGGTGACCTTGAACTGATCCTCCTGCCTCTATCTTCTGAGTGCTGGGATTAGAAGTATGTACCACAATGCCTGGTTTCATTTGGTGCTGGGGATGGAACCCATGGCTTTGGAGCATGCCAGGCAGGAACTGTACCAAATGTGCCCTAGCCCAGCTCCCGGGAGACCTTAGTGCTCCTCTTCATGCCGCACAGTGACCAGTGTCTCTACTGCCTGGTTTCTCTCCCTACAAGTTATATTTACCAGAAATGACAAGAAGAGAGAAGGCTGCAGACCTCTGGGGGAGCAAGCCGCTCACTTTGGGGGCCAGCCAGCACCATCCAGCTAGCTCTCCCAATTCCAGGATTAGGACTGAAGCAATGGGCGGGGCATGGCCTGGCTGAATGGGGTGTGACTCACCCCAGTGCAAACATGCAGGTGTGCAGAATTTCCTCCCCGAGGAAGTCCAGGTAGAAGATTGCACCTGCACGGCAGCAAGGGAGAGGAGAGATCATGACCATTTCCAGACCTGCCCACCCCGGGTAGGCTCTGGTTATTTGCTCTTCCTTACAAGGTACCAAAGTGGCCAAAAACACGAGGACTCACACGTGTGAAGGCAGACGGTCATCTCTAACTGCCCTCTCGGGCTCTTTATATCCCCTTATTCAAGCAAACAAACTTTTGGGATAATCTTAAACTGCTCCAAACAGCAAAGCTCTCACTCATGTTACAGTGGCATCTCCTGTCATTAACCACAGATCATAATAATTTTCCCGCCTCAGCTTCCCAACTGGTGGGATCGCAGGCTCAAGCCACCATCCCTGGTTTGTTTGTTCCTTCATCCCCCCCCCTCCGCCCCTTTTTGACAGAGTCTCACGTAGACCAGGCTGGCCTCATATTCCTTATGTAGCCAAAGGTGACTTTGAACTTCTCATTCTCCTATCTCCCAAGTACTGGAATGACAACAGGTATGGAGAGCCAGACCTGGTTAATGCAGCTTGGAGGATGGAACCCAGGATTCTGTGCACACTAGGCCAGATTTCTACCAACTGAATCACATTCTAGCCCCAGTGACCAAAACAGTTGAAGAAGCCCCTGCCCAGGACCCACAAGCAGGAGGAACAGGGAATGTTTGGCTTGCACATATTGCAATTCTAGAGAGGAAGTGTCATTAGGAATGTAAAACTACAGCTCAGAGAAAGTAAGTGATTATTCCCTGAGCCACAAGGTCGGCATATGTCTACTGGAATGTAGGCCTCCACCTCTAAATCCCACAGCCTCCACAAAACCCACAGGCAGATCCAGAAAGTAGAGTCAGGAGAGAGGGAGGCCCCACCCTCACCCCTACCCTTGCCCCCACCCCGGGACAATGCTCAAGCAGGAGACAGAAAGCCGACAAAGGGCTACTCACCTGCTGTGATGGCTGCTGTGGTGGACAGGATGTAGCCTACACTGGCGATCAAGGAGGAGTCATAGATTTGAGAGGCTTGACTCAGAAACCTGCAACACACATGTACTTGGGTCAGGGCGCCGAGGGGTAGGAGTGGAACCTGGGGTACAAGATAGGGCATGGGGGTCTGTAAGAATGGCCCCTCCCTACACAGGGCACCACGCACCCCAAGATTTGGGGTCTGAGCTTGACCCTCAGACTTGTCTGCAGCATGCCTCTGACTGTGTGACTCGGGCCATGGCCACGCCCTTCTCCTTACCCCTAACCCCCACCTCACTGGGTCCACACACATCCCAGGACACTCTCATAGGGCTTGTCACATCCAGCCCAATGTTGTAATTTTTAAAAATATTAGAAGCATATTTTAGTGGCTACTGGAACAAACGGGAGAAAGAAAGAGGAAGTTAGCATCACTCCTAATCTGTCTGTGGCAGAGCACCTTCATGTGGGAACTGAAATTCTGTCTGAGTCTCTATTGATATCCCAGGGAGCACTACACAGCTGCGCACAGGAACACTAACCACTAAGCTGTGTCCCTGAGAGCTGTGGCTCTGGGTGCTGGGGGACTGTCCTGGCTGGGGGACCAGAAGTTCCTAAGCGGTGGCAGGAGTCCTTGGTTGCCTGTGTGATGCTGATCTCTCAGCACAGAACCTGTGTGCTTGGCCAGGGTTCCCGTTGGGAGGGCTATCGGGGTGTTGAGGGCTAAAAGCCCTAACAGTTACAAGGATAGTAGGGACAAAGCTGACGACATGTGTGGACACCAAGCTGGGGCACTTCAGGCAGACCTATGGGTCTCAGCTGCAGAGAGCGAAGCTGAGCCCCAGAGTAGCCCAGTGGGAATTGCTGCGGCAGATGCAGAGGGGCCCGGACTGGGAGACTGATGCCCAGGTTCAGCCCTCTCAACCTGCCACTTCCTGGCTTTAATCTCCTTCTGCCTCCCAACATGGGACAGACAGCACCATCTCCATCTCCCGGCCCGGCCCAGAGGGTGCTGTGAGCATAGATGAACAGAAGACGAGGCCCCCACCAGCGGCTGCTGCTGCTATGGCTCTCAAGGTAGTGGGTACTGAGCCCAGGCTAGACCTAGGAACCTGACCTTCATTCAGGCTGGCTTGCCTCACCCACCATCGTGAACCTTTCTGGCTGACTGACTCAGGTTGTCACCTACCATATTCATGGAGTGCCACTCCCTTCCCTGCCACTGAGGGCTCTCGGACTCAGAGGGGTCAGGACCGACGTCTACTCTCAGGATTGCGAAGCTTCACATCACGCATACTCAGCGGTAGGCATGAGTGTGCACTCCTTTCTCTGTGAGGATTTGGGCAGAGTGCTCCAGGACAAGAAATGACAACTCTGTTTCTCTAAGGAGACAAGCAAGTGCCTCCTAGGTGACTGCAGGGTTTCTTCTCAAGTTCTCACAGGGCAGGTGACAGGAGGTGAAGCTGCTTCTCATACTTGGAGACAGACATTGCACTTGGGGCAGGGAGATGAGTGTGTGGGATCCTGCCTGCCTCTCCCCATGAGCTCATCTCCACCCTGATGCTAAACTGGCTACCTGTATGTTCTGGCTCCCCGACAACTTCAGAACCAAACAGAAGCAGAGGAAGAAATGTAGAGGAAGAAATGCAACTCACGTGGCCTGATAGATGGCCGTGGCCACCATGCACACGAACATCACGTAGAAGATCGGGTAGTCCAGCTGCAGGTTGCCTTGGATGGACAGCACCAGCATCCCTGACACAGCCTTGACTGTCACCACTGTCATGGAACCTTCGGAGAAAGTAAGATGTCAGATCCTCAAAGGACTTGGGGGCAGAGGTGAGAGGGTCACGGATTCCTGTGGTGAGAAGACACCATTGGACAGGTCTATCTTACCCAAGACTCCCAGGGCTGGGCTGACAAGTGAAAGGGATAAGAGGTGCCCACAGCTATTTCTAAATGTCACTTCACTGTGCCCTAATGGGTGGCAAGTTCAGGTTTCTGTCCCCACACTACAAGGCAGGGGGCAGAGAATGGCTCATTGAATGGACAAATTTCCCCTGGGCACCAACTTCATGATAATCCTGGGATAATAGTTAAGGGAAGAACTCAGGAATTGGAGCTTCATAATACTCAGTCACATGTATTTTCTGTGTGTTTAGGGGCCAGAGAGATGGCTCAGTGGTGAAAAACACTTGCTGCTCTTTTATGGGACCTGAGTTCAATTCCTATCACTCACATGGAAGCTCAAAACCAGATTCTGGGGATGTGACACCCCTTTTGGCCTTCATGGCAATCATACTTACAAGGAATATCTGTCCCCTTATATATATAAATAAAAGTAAATATATTTTTTACCTCTATGTTTTTGGTGTATATGTGTGTGTCAATGAGTATAAATAGAGGTCAGATTTTGGCATAGGTTATCTATCTTCCAGTTGTTTCTCTCTCTTTCTTAAGACAGAATTCTTACTTAACATGGAGCTCATCCATTTGGCAAGACTGGCTGGCTAATAAGTCCTGGGGATGCTCCTGTCTCTGCCTCCTTAGTACAGGATTACAGGTGAACACCCTGTACCTGGATTTTTATGTAGGTTCTGGGGATCCAAATCCAGGCCTTCAAGCTCTATATTGACTGAGCCATCTCCCAAGCCCCTTCCATATATTTCTTTACTTCAAGAAGTCTCTAGTGTTATGTACCTTTCTGCATATGCAAATTCATATCCAACATGTCTTTATTTACTTCAAAATTATAACTATGTAATGCTTTTATATGATAGGTGCATTCACATGTATAGGAAATGTAACTGCTTAAAAGATGGAAGGAAAATGGTGTAAGTTCTATTCTCTTCCTGTACATCCCATAACCATCTCATTACCAAGTCTCATTGCTGACCTCTTAGTGGCTTCAGCTTGCAAAGTGTCACATTCTTGTCAAACTGGAGTTAGAAAAAAACGACTGGAGTAAGAGACAGACAAAGCCATCGCCCTGACTGAACTGCTTTGCCTTCTCCTTTGTCAGCTGCCTATTAGCTTTCTTCTTCGGCCACTGCACTAGTTTGCAGGCACCGCTAGCCTGAAGTCAGGCGTGCACCACCATACTGTCCACGCTACCAAACAGCAGATGGGCCATGAAGGGGGGGGGTGTCGATAACTCAAGGTCCTTACCACCTCAGAGTCACAAAGGAACAGGGGTCTGTCTTAGGATGCAACTTGGGTACACCTAAGAACGTAGTGTTCAAAGGAGCCAGTTACAAAAAAGGCCTCTTGGGGCCAGGTGTGTAGTATACACCTATAATCCAAGCACGTCGGAGGCTGAGGCAGGAGGGTCAATAGTTCAAGGCTAATTGTCTACAAAAGATGCAGCTCAGTTGAGGGAGGCCTTGCCTAGCATGGACAAAGCCCTGGGCTCAGTCCCCAGCACTGTCTAAACAGGGCCGGTTGCAATCCCAGCATTCAGGAAATGACAGCAGGGGGATGAGAAGTTCAAGGTGGCGACAGGGATTTCTAGGTCAGCCGGGGCTACCAGGGACCCAGTCTCAACACAAATAAACAAAGAGCCACATTAGGATACAATTGCAGTTATAGAAGATGTCCACAATGTTCATACACAGAAGGTAGGTTAGTGGTTGACTGGGGCTGGGAGGGGGGGGGGAAGGGAGTCACCAGTACTGAGTACAGGGTTTATTTTGGGGGTGAAAATGTTGGAGATTAGATTGTGGCTGTGCGAGTCTGGGACTATAGTAAACCCCACTCAAGGGCTTATGTTGAGCAGCTGAATCACGTGGCATATGGATTCTAGCTCCACAAAGCTGTTTTAAAAAGTAGATCAAAATAATGCCAGCCAGTCTTCAGTGACAGATATCTGTGTGGTTTGGGGGCTCTCACCAAGGTGGGACGGGGGAATAACACACGCTATCTCTCTGGCCATGTCAGTTAACCTTCCTCCCAACGTTGGTGTATCTTCCTTGTCCATTTGAGAGTGCTGTGTGAAGGAGAGACACCAGAGTCCAGCCCTTTCTCTGCTCCTTTGGACACTGGGTGACAAGCAGCATCCTTGCCTCAGTCTGAGGGCCATCTCCCCGTCCCCCTCAGCACCCATCCCTTTAAAGGAAGGAAAACCTGTCTGTTCTGGCTCCACTCCTGCTCTCTGTCCATACAGCCCTTTGAGGACACTGCCAGACAGCTCAGGGGTTGCTCTGAGGTGACCTCTGACCTCACCTAGCTTACCCCGCTTCCCCCCTTCTCCTGTTGGGTCACTGCCCACACTCATGTGGCTGTGCTCCATGTGTTTGCTCACTGTTGCTGAAGATGGTCCTCTCTGAGTCACCACACGGGCCCTCAGTTTTGGACACTCGGAAGACTGGAGATTTGAGCCAGGGTGTGAGAAATGCTAGGACCCACCTCCGGCAGCCGGGGTCCTGCTCCCTGTGGCCACCTGTGGAGTGACCACCTTGAACTGGGCCTCATGTAGCTTCTGTATGCAGAGCCACCATTATCCAGAAACCGCTTACCAAGCAAGGCCACCAGGAGGAGAATCACGACGATGCTGTTGGCATTCTTCTCCTTATAGAAGTATAGCAGCAGGCAGAACAGGATGATCGCCACCAGCTGCGGACGACATCAGTGATCACCGGGCATTTACTCAGGGATTCAACGTGTGCCATTTTAAAGTGAGCGGCCTTAAAATGTCCTTGTAACTGGAGGCCATTAACTCAATCTCCTCTGTGTTCCCTGTGTCCTGCTCTCCATCCCAGGCAGTGTGCCTTACCTAGTTGTCTGTCTTGAAGTGAGCCTCATGTTTTAGAAAGGAGTCACACGCCATCCACGTGGTTACTGGTGGATACACCGTCTTGTAGCCTCAGACTGACTCAGTAGCACTCCTGAGGCTGTGTGTGCTGGGGTGAGGGCACCCCAGTTTTCAGCTATTGGCTAAAATGGCTCCTTGTGACTCGGCATAGCACTTGGTATTAAACCCTAAGATGGCCATGCATGTGCAGGCATCTTGGGAGAGACAGGAGTTGCAAGATGAACTCAGTGACCTTCCACACCCATAATTCCCAGCATGAAGGGAACCCCCTAGACATGTATTCCTTGAGTTTGGTTCAATTGTTTTAGCCAGTGGCACTGTCTCACTGTTAGGCCTGGTGAAGTCACCAAGCCCTCCACAGAGCATCTTCCATACTCTGGGTGACTTATTCACAGCCTCATGCTGCACCCCAATAGCCCCAAGTCTAGTCACTTTTTCTATTTCATAAAGAAGGAATGAGACTTGTTCAAGGCCACACAGCAAACAAAGGAGTTGAGGCCTACTCTCTCTGAGTGAGAAGCCCATTTTGGGGTCAGGCTCAGCTAAAATAGTTTCTGTTAGGGGGTAGCTGGAGTAGCTGGAGGCAAGACAGATACAGCCCTGGCTCCCTGGGATCTCATCCTCTGTATTCTGGGCCACCTGAGGCAAAAAGGCATTCTGACCCCTCAGGGTCTCAGTGTTTCCATCTATGAGACCGGGAGGAAAACAGCCTTAAAGCATTGAGAGAATGCGCAGTGGGTAAACCCATTTCACACTGAGTCGGGCTGTGTTGTCGGATGAGGTCAGCCCACAGCAGCAGCTGTGAGAGCGAGCACCACAGCTCTTCTACCTGCCTTAGGCATTGATCACTCCCCGACCCATGCCTCCACATGACAGATGAGTAATGGGAACAGCTCTCTCATGCTCACATTATTGTAAAAACTTTAAAAGCACGGACCTACAGGCATGGGCCTGCCATTTCAGTTACATGAGAAACTGAATCAGGAGGATCAAGATCTTAAAGCCAGCCTGGGCTACACAGAGTTCAAGGGTAGCCTGGGCAACTTAGTGAGCTCCTGGTTCAAAATTTAAGAAGTAAAAAGAGGGTCAGGGTGTGGCTCAGTGGGAAAACTCACCTCATATATATGAAGCCCTAGGTGTCATCTCTAGTGCCACAAAAAATAAAAATAAAATTAGATGCATGATGTTTGGACACAGAGAAATGATGTGGACATAAAATCTACATCATAATTTCATTTCCCAGAAACAACTACGCAGAATTTCTGTTTTGCCACCCGCCCTTCATAGATAAAAGTTGTGAACACACCTTCACAGCCCCCTGAAAACTCAAGACGGACAGCATACTGTGGATGGATTTGGATGGTGCCCAGGACAGAGGTGGCACCGGCATGTCATGTGTACCTGGCATGCCTGCAAGCTCAGTGGTCACACTGTGCCTCAGTGATCCCAACTGCTGGCCTTGGAGTCTGGCAACCGGGACTTGACCCTCTTTCAGCCTGCTCAAGCAGAAGGGTGGGACCTTCACTTACCATGTACAGGAGAAAAGGCCAGCTCACGAGGTGCCTGGCAATGTTCTCGCCTGTCATTTTCTCGTGACTATTGGGTGCAAATGTCACTAGCAGGTAGGTACCCACGATGGCCAAACCACAGCCAACAAAGGACAAGACATAGCGCCCTGTGGGGAAGGAGGAAGGATGGTCAGGGGTTTAGGGCATGGGCCAGATGCATAGGAGGTCCTACAGCCTTTGCCTGTGTCTTGGGTAGTTTTATATCAAGCCGATACAACCTAGAGTCATCTGACATGAGGAACCTCAATTGAGAAAATGCCCCCTTAAGATCGGGTGGCAGGAAATTCTATAAGGCATTTTCTTCCTTAGTGACGGACGGGAGGGACCACACATGGGCTGGTGGTCCTGGGTCTATAAGAAAGCAGGCTGAGCAAGCCACGGGGAGCAAGCCAGTGAGTAACACTCCTACATGGTCTCTGCATCAGCTCCTGCCTCCAGGGTCCTGCCCTGTTTGAGTTCCTGTCCTGACTTCCTTCAGTGATGAGAAGTATAAGCCCTTGCTCTCCAACTTGCTTTTGGTTGTGGCATTGGATCATAGCAACAGAATCCAACAGTCTGTGACAGGCACCTGGCGCTGACTGTAGTTTCGGTTGTTCTTTACTTCAAAAGAGTAACCTTCCTTAATGGTTTTTAAGGTTTACTTGAATATTTTTATGTGTATGAGTGATTTGCCTGCATGTATGTGCACGAATAAATATCTGGCATCAGATCTCTTGGAACTGGAGTTATAGACAATTGTGGTTCACCATGTGGGTACCGGGAACTGAACCCAGGTCCTCTGCAAGAATGCCAAGTGTTCTTAACCACTGAACCATCTCTCCAGGTCCTCTAGTGCATGTGTGTTTGTGTGTGTGTGTGTTTAATTTATTGTTTACTTACTTGATTTAATTTTCTACAAAACTTATTTAAAATTTATTTTATTTACACTGGTGATTGCCTGCATGGAGTTACAGATCATTGTGAGCTGTCATGTGGGTGCTGAGAACCAATCCAGGTCCTCTGCAAGAGCAGCCACTGTTCCTAACCACTGAGTCATTTTTCCAGCTCAGCTTTTAAAGATTTATTTTTATTTATGTGTATGTATGTATATCTGTATGCTACCTGTGTGAAACCAGAGGTATATGATATCATGCCTTTACTGTTATTGGGGATCTTTACCTATGCTTATCATGTATTTTGTGCATATTCACTCCTTTAAATGTCATTCTAAGGATCTTAACAAAACCAGGTGTGGTGGTGCACACCTTTAAACCCAGGCAGAGGCAGGCCTGGTCTACACAGTGAGTTCAAGGACAGCCAGCCTTACACAAGAGAAACTGTCTTGAAACACCAAAAATCAAACAAACAATAACCTTAGCAAAATTCTAATGAAGGCTGACATACAGGGGTACAGTGCCCATGTCCCCCAGCACCCAAGACAGAAAAGGAGACATCAGGAGGGCCCCAACTTCCATGCCCAGAGCTGACTACAGGGTGTCATGGCCTAACTTTGAGCAATACTGAGGGAGACGAATGCTTTGGCTCCTTTATGGATTTGACTTGTGGGGTTCCTTTGGTCACTCAGCATGGTGCTTGTGAGGTCAGTCTGTATCCTTTGCCACCTGAGTTCATTCATTCTTACAGCCAAGCCATAGCCTGTGGGAAAGTGACCTGAGCATCCACTGTCCTGCTGCTGGGCATTCATTTGCTGCCTGGGGTTGTAGAATTGTGTTGCTGTGGACATTCCAGTCTGTGTACAACATTACTGGGTATAAAGTATATAGTGAAACCCTGGACCACCGGATAGGTGATGTTTGGTTTGGAGAGCCATGACATGGCTCTCCAAAAGTGCCTGTAACAATTTATACTCCCATCAGTAGTGTGTACGGGCTCAGTTTGTATTCTTGCTAACAATTCATGTTTGGTAGTCATTCTGGGAGTGGGATAGTTCACTTTTTGTTGTTTCAGTACTGGGAGTAGAACCCAGAACCGTGGCTACTGGGCAAGCTCTTCCATTGAACCATATGCCCCAGCCCTGCCCTGTGATTCTAATGTGTACTTTACAGGGCAGTTCCAAACCTAAAATCCCTTTATGGGCAAGCTGAAAAGGAAACAAAACTTGTGGAATATTTGTTTAAATATTTTGAATACAGTATAAAGATGTGTCTCTGCCTAAGGTGCTTTCTGATTGGTTTAATAAAGAGCTAAATGGCCAATAGCTAGGCAGGAGGGATAGCCAGAACTTCCAGGGAGAGAGAGGAAGAGGAGGAGGAATCTAGTTGTGAAAGAGGCCATAGAGATGTGGGAAAAGTTGAGCACACAGAATGGGAGAGAGGTAAAAGCCAAGTGGTAGAATGTAGATTAATAAAAAATATGGGCTCATTTAAGTTATAAGAGCTAGTGGGACAAGCCTAAGCTAAGGCAGAGCTTTCATAATTAATAATAAGTTTCCATGTTGTTATTTGGGAGCTATTGGCCCAAAGAAAAATCTGATAACAGAAACTCCCCAAGCAGACTTCACAGTCCAACAGGCAACTTTTAAGAATGATTTTGTCCTTTTCCAACCAGCTACTTAATCTACTTTCAAGGAACAGACTTGATGCTGTTGTAACTCTGCCCAGAAGCCTGCCAGGGACCAGCATCAGGACCCAGAACAGAGTGGAGGACAAGAGCCCCATGCTTCTTCCCTGGCATCCTGTCATACTCTAGCGGGGAAGGTCCAGCAGGGAAGGTCCATCCTAGGCGCGGCCAGATGTGTGCTAAGAGCTCTGGTCTACACAGCTGCTGAGACAGGGCTCGCTCTGGCTGTTTACTCCAGCAATCCCAAGCCTGGCTGTGAGTATCCCCAACACTTTGACAGTTTTCTCTCTGTAAAATCCTATTTAAAGACTTTAGACACACAGGAAATTTGGGAGTGCTCTGCAATGAGCACCCCAGCCCACTGCCTAGACAGGTGGTTCTCAACCTTTGGATCATGACCCTGGGGAAGAGTGACCTTTTCATAGGGGTCACATATCAGATATTTTGCATATTAGACATTTATGATTCATAACAGTAGCAAAATGACAGTTATGAAGTAGCAATGAAATGATTTTATGGTTGGGGGTCACTAGACATGAGAACTGTATTAAAGGGCTGCAGCTTTCGGAAGGTTGAGAACCGCTGGCCTAGATACTAAACGGATATTTGACTGCACTTACTGAAGCATGCATCTAACTGCCTCCCACCCCTCTCCTACTCCCGTAGTCTCATTTCTGACCCCACGGCCTCTCCATTCCTTACTCCCTAGTCAGTTTCATTTCTAGAGTAAGTTGCAGACATTAGTAGACACTTCACTCTGAGGAACTGGACAAGAATGTCAATGCCTGAGCCACACTGCTAATCTCAGAATCTCTGGGACGGATGGCCGCCATTATGTCACTCCTGCACCGACTGCTTTAGCGCGATTTATAAGGCCTGATGGTGTGCAGCCCTCCATGCCTCTGGTGTTTACCTCCTTCTGACCAATCCCCCAAGCAGGAAATTTATCCCTGCCTCTGCACCTGCTGCTCTCTCTGGGGGGCATTACCCTGTCCCCAAACCTGGTACATCCTTCTAGTATCATCTGAGGTTAGGCTGAATTGCACATCTTTAGAGAGTCCTGGCCAGGCTGGGCACAGTGTCCCCATCTCCCTAGTCCCTCAGGTAAGAAGCGTTATATTTACTCTGAAGCATTTACCGCGACCTAAAATTACTTAGTTGTTCACTTGCTTACTGTAACCCTCCACCATTCACTGTACTCACATTAGACTACAGTCTCCATGAGAGCAGCACCCCATCTTCCTCCTGCCACACCCTACAACACAGTGTGACTTAGGCAGAATGCTTCTTCCCACTCTCCTGGTATCCAGTGGGGGACAGAAATTAATGTAACCCTTGATCTACAGGTCCACATTTCTCAGTTGGTTAGAATTATCTATAAAACAATTCAACATGGGGACTTGGATCTTTTTCTTCCCTTCTGTGCTTTTAAATAACGTGAGACAATATTTCTAGGACAATGCCTTTACTCTGTAAAGCCAAGTGTTTCCTTGGGGTGAGGGGACTGGGCCCAGGTCTAGCTGAGCTGGGGGATCTTTTGGAGGACTGTGAGCCGGTTCACTGGGCTGTAGACTCAAATTCAGCCTTTATTCACAGTGAAGCAGTCTCTGGCCTCCTAGGTTCGACTCCTGTGGCTTTACAACTCAGTCAGGGAAGGTGTGTTTTCACAAACCCCAACAACAGAGGCATGATCAGCACTGACTGAAGGGAAGGGAGGCTAATCTTCAACAGGGCCACAAACAATTCTGATGCGTAGCCAGGCTTGGGGCACTTGACATTCACTCTCAGGAACACACAGGAACACGGAACCCAAAGGGGAGTGGGAGGCGGAGGGCTGCCCATGGGGGCGGGCTGGAGGGGCTGCCCATGGGGGCAAGCTGGCTCCATCAGAGACTTACTCACAAAGTCCTTAGGTTTCCATTTTTCTTTGATGAATATGATTCCGATGATGGCACTCGCTGGAAAAAGCCAAGCACAGAGAAGAGGAGTAAGGTTTGCTGCCAGGCAGAGGGGCGGCCCACCCACCCACGTCCTCTGGGTGGCTCATTTGCAAATAGTCTCTGGGTGGCTCATTTGCAATGCTCCCCAGAGATCTTTAGAGTTTGGTCTCCTTCAGACTCAGCCACTCCCATCTGGGAGCCTTCTGTGGGATTTCTCATAAGCCAGGGCCCTGGGCCCTGAGTGCCCACTGTACGGGGGAAATTACATGTCTGATTTTTGGATGCTCAACCTCAGAGGTGGGTGCTACAGTTAGTTTTATTTGATAAATGGTGATCCTGAGGTTATAAGAGGTGAGACTGATATGAAAAGGTAAGTAAGATTTGAACTCAGAACTGTGCGGGGCTGGAGCTTTTCTTCTTCTCCTGTATCCTACCTCCCCCATGGAGCTTGTCCCTCCCTGACTATTCCAGGGTCACAGCTTTACATAAACTCCTGTGACCAGCCTAGTGGACAGGGCTGGCAGCTACTGTGGATGACTCCATTACCGTGGATGCCTCTCCTGGTTGTGTGAGCTAGGGAAGGTTACTTCCTGAGTGGCAGTCTTCTACTCTGTGAGATGGTGTTCTGGGTCTGGCTGCACTACCTTGCTGTCATATATTCAGGTGGCTTGAATATGGCCACAGAGAGCAATACATTTATATCACACAGCTCAGCACTCTGAGGGAGGGGCCCTTCTCTCCGGTCTCAGTGACCTCTCCTATCTCCACCTCCCTGCCCCAGACTCAGCCCTCAAACTCCACTGGAAACTACTACTTCTTTAGTTGTAGGACAATTAAATAAGATTCTATATGCAAATCAGCCAGCATACAGTAAATGCTCATAATAAAACGATTCTTGTTACTGAAGTACTTAGAACAGCAACAGGAAAGTCATAAGCAGCAGCTGTTAGTATGTTAAATATATTTCTCATAGAGTGACCTCAGAGGCTGAAAGAACTTCTTAACCTCCATGTCTGACCCCCAAATCTTTTTTTTAAAAAAGATTTATTTATGTATTATATATTTATTATTTATTATGTATAAAGTATTCTGACTGCATGTATGCCTGCAGACCTGAAGAAGGTACCAGATCTCATTGTAGATGGTTGTGAGCCACCATATGGTTGCTGGGAATTGAACTCAGGTCCTTTGGAAGAACGTCCAGTGCTATTAACCTCTGAGCCATCTCTCCAGCCCAAACTCCAAATCTTGTCACAGTTCACCTACTTATTTATTTACTATGGCACTGGGCATCAAAACCAGGGCCTGGTACCAACCAGGCCATCATTCTGCACTCCCAGCTCTCAGCCTCTAAGTTGAAGTTGGTTACTTATTCAAAAGCAAAGACTAATTAATATTTACAGTGTTGGTCCCTCACTCACTTATTCCTCACTGTGAAGGAAGGTTCCAAGAGGTCTTTAGAGACCCCAGCAGTGGATATAACAGAGACAAGAATGTAAATCTAACTATCAATGGTACTAGGTGGTGGCTTGAATGCAGGAAGTAATCCAGAAGACAACAGGGGAAGATGGAGACAGCTAAAGAACTTGCCTTAACCAGAGACATTCAAATCCCCTTAAGGAAAAACACAAAAAACAAAACAAAACAAACAAACAAAAAACAAAAACAAAACCACTGGGGAAAGAAAAAATACTGGTCTGGCCTCATGGTTAAGAGGCAAGCACTTGCCCAGCATGCACAAGGGCCTGGGTTTCATCCCCAACACTTAAGAGAAAAGATACTGGATGGGAAAAACCCAGTACTGCTTATGCAGACTGCCAGGTCACCAGCCCTGCCCAACAGAGCAATTTGGAAATCCAGTCAAGTTTCCCATTTTCCAATTGCTTATAGTTGGTAGTGGCTGCCTGCAGAGCAGAGGATTCTGAGGTCCAACCAGGCTGGCTGGAAGGAAAGTTATTGATTAATAATGTTTTCCCTGAGCCAGGGAGAGAAACAGTTACCACATATATGGTAATGAGGACCTTTGAATTCAAGGAGAGGTAAGACACCAAGGTTCACTGTTTTCCTGAGAGTAGGCAGAGTGATGCTAGCAAAATGGAAGGAAAAAGTCAGGATGAGTTCATTGTTCCAGCTCCTAGGCACAGGAGGTGATGGTTTGCTCAACTACCTATCTCTGTTAGAACTGGATTTTATCTGTACCTTGGGGCATTAAAATCCTTTCATCTTTGGTTGGTTCAGGTACTCTGATGTGGAGATCACAGGAAAATGACAGGTGGGAAAGGTAATGATGGCACGGGACTGGACAGGATGACAGGGAAAGATCCTAGCACCAACGAGTGTTTCTCAGATGTGCAAGATGGTGAACGGATGAACGTTAGTAAGCCTTGTCAGTGTAAAGATGTTCAGATTAAGACTTAGCTTCATTTTGAAGTGGCCATAAAAGCAATTCTAAAAAGTAAATGTTCTGATTCTTAAACCCGGCCTGGAGGTGGAGACACTGGCTCAAATCCCTGCCTGCTACTGGCTGTGTGACATGTGCCTCACTTCCCGTATCTGTAAAATGGGTGCTACGAGTCTCCACCCAGCAAGGCAGGAAGAAAGAAGCCCCAAAGAGTGCTCAGAGCTGGGCCTGTGTAGGACATGCATGCCAGACGCTACCACTAAAGCAAGGCTAGTTTTTGTTTTGTTTTTTTTTTTTTCCTTTGTTTTTAATCAGCATTTATTTTGTAAAATATATTTTAAGTTAAAATATATACATCACCTTCCCTCTTTCCTTTCCTCCCTCAAACCATTTCCTGCTTCACTCCCTCTCAAATTGATGGCCACAAGAATGTTTTGTTTTTGGTTTTTAATCTTTATTTTTTGTGTGTGGGTGTTTGACCAGTGCATAGGTCACTTGCATGCAGTATCTGAAGAGGCCAGAAGAGGGTATTGGATCCCCTGGGACCGGGGCTACAGTCCATTGTGAGCTCTCATGTGGATGCTAGGAATCGAAACTGGGCCTATCAGTGCTCCTAACTACTGAGCCACTTCTCCAGCTGTCAAGAATAGTTTTTTGCTTTGATTTGATTTTTTTGAGGCAGGGTCTCTCTACATAGCTGTCCAGGAACTCACTCTGTAGAACAGGCTGGCCTTGAACTCACAGAGATTCACCTGCCTCTGCCTCCCAAGGGTTGGGATTAAAGACGTGCACCACCATGCCAGGCCCCAAGAGTGGTTTTGTGTGTGTTTGTTTGCCTGCTTATGTGAGTGCTCTGGGCCTTGTGGTGACACTTGGGCCACAGAGACCATGGACCCTGGTCTGGAACTTACCTATCACGGAGACGGCACTGAGGGGCACGATGAGGGACAGTGGGGCGAAGGCATAGGAGGCGAACACGCCCAGTTCGCCCAGCAGCAGCAAGAGCAGTCCCAGCCACCATGTCTTGGTCTTAAAGTAGGCCCGGGGGTCCTTGGTGCCTGCCAGGCGGATGTGGCAGTATTTCTAGAAGTCCAAGAAGTAATGAAATTTGACCAGATGTTTGACCAGAAATATGGAGAGAAAAAATGAAAGGCTCTGATGAAGGAATCCAAGCTGACATTCTATTTTTAAAACCATCCCAGGGGGCCCCAAGATGGGTTTGGAGGAGATGTGGGTGGGACCTGGAAATGGGCATTTCTCTGTGTGTGTGCATATTCACATGTATATGCATGCACATGTGTGTAGGGGGTGTATGCCTACATGTATGTGGGTATACATTTGCACATGTGTGCGTGTATGCATGTGTGTGTGTGTGTGCCAGAGAAAATAATCTTTCCCCGTGGTTTTTGAGTGACATAGTCACCTGAGCTTGATGAGTAGGTGGCTTGCCAGTGAGCCCGAGTGACTGCCTGTCTGCCACCCCAGCACTGGGATTATAAATGCACACTATCCTAAGTGGCTGTTTTTACATAGGTTGTGGGGATTGAACTCAGCTCCTCAAGCCTGCAAGGCAAAGACTTTACCCACTAGGCTATCCCTCCAGTCCCTCTTTTCTTGAGACACTGTTTCATGTCTCCCAAGCTGGTCTTGAAATTTCAATCCTCAGGGCTGGAGAGATGGCTCAGTGGTTAAGAGCACACGCTGTTCTTATAGAGAAGCTGGGTTTAGTTCACAACACCCATATTCACAGCTCACAACATCTATAATTCCAGTTCCAGGGGATCTAATTCCCTCTTCTGACATCCACAGGCACCAGACACACACATGGTATGCAGACATACAAACCATTCATATGCATAAAAATGAAAGAAAGAAAGAAAAGAAATTGAAGTCTTCCTGCCCCTACCTCTTGAATTCGGGAATAACAGACATGTGCCACTATGTCCAGGACTCGGGGCCTTGGAGAACCTCTGAGAAATCTAATGTTGGCCATTTACCTACCAACTCCTGTTGTGGCCACTGGCATGGGAACACTCTTGTCTCCTGGGACCCATGTGCACCAGTTCCCTGGGACCTCAGGGGAGTTCCTCAAGCTGCCAGCCTGCTCTATAGCACAGCTGTGACCACCACCAGACCAGGCGCTCTGCGGGCTCTACGGTAAATGCTGCAGCCCTGGTCCCTGAGACTTGAGGCATTGGCGATACTGGAACCAGAGCCACAGGTGATGGCGCCACAATGATCCTGGCAGCTGGAGGCATGGGCAGTGTGAGACAAGACCTGGGGCTGTGGTTAAGATGTCACTCCGCTGCTAGAGAGCAGGCCACGGGCTCGACTGGGGACATGGCACTGTTAAGAGAAGTGTCCGCTGTACAAGCATGAGTTTGGATCCCTACCATCCACGTGGAAAGACAGGCGTGGCAGTGGCTGCCTGTCATCCCTAACACTGGGGAGAAAGAAACAGGAAGTGGTTTGCTGGCCAGCTGGTCTTGCTATCCTTGAGCTCTCGGGTCGGTGAAAGACCTTGTCTCACACACACAAAAAAGATGTGTTTGGAGAGACCACTTAGCCATTAAGGGTAGTGCTGCTCTGCCGGAACACCCCAGTTTGGATCTCAGCACCCACTTCAGGCACTACCCATAATCCAAAGTAAACCAAATCTTAAAGAGTAAATAAGGCCCAGAGCAGTTGAGGAAGGTACCCACCATTGATCTCTGGCTTCTATGCAGGTGTGCCCACCTGTGCACACATGCACACACATAAAGGAAACTGGAAGTTCTGACCTATAGGAGCTTGGCCGGCATGGGGAGGGGAAATAGGACAAAGACTGTAGAGAGATTCAGGCAGCAGACAGGGTCCCCCCAGAGAGCAGACAACAGACATGGTTCACCTGCACTGCTCCTCTGCCTGGGACAATGCTGGCACCTGAGACTCACCTGCAGGTTAAGAGCGATGCTGACCACCAGGTGCCCGAAAATTGCCAAGAGAGCGCCAATCAAGTTTTCCTAGAAGGATGGATCACAGAACAGATGTGAGTGGCGCTTAAGGCAAGGGGTATGTGGTATCCAGCAGTCTACCCCAAAACAAAGCCAGAACAAGGCCCACACTCCCCTCCCTCCAGACCCAAGGTTAGAATCTTACCACCTGGGCATTACCCCCAGCTCCTTAGAGATCCACAGGGCATTGTCCTGAGTTGGGTACAACCAGAAAACACTGTCTTTGGTTGTCCTCATCTTGGTGACCTGAACCTGCCCCTCTGGCCTCTGAGATGTACTGATCTGCCCCCATCTTACACAGAAGGTCACGTGTAGAAACCAGTGTGAATGAGAGAAACGCAGGCTGGGGCTCTACCATCACCATCTTTCCAGGGACATGTCATGTATGGTTCAGCAAGAACCTCCCAACTAGCCAGCTTCAGTGGGGATTTTCCAGTTAGTTAATCAACACAAAATATCATCCTAGAGATGAGATTCAGGTTCCTTGGTATGACATATTTTTTTTAAATGGAAAAAATACTGGACATACATTTATGATAGAATAATTAAGGAATACAAGGGATAAAAATGACAGTTGAGAGCGGGGTGTGGTGGCCACACCTGTCATCCCAGCACTAGGGGAGCAGAGGCAGGAGGATCAAGAGTTCAGGGTCATCCTTATAAGACGTTATCTCAAAAACTGTAAGACCATGGGTCTAGAGAGATGACTCCATGCTTAAGAGTACAGATTGTTCTCAGAGCCCACTTTCCAGCATCCATGGGAGGCAGCTCACAATTGCCTGTAGCTCCAGTTCCTGGGGATCTGAAGCCTCCACACCTGCACCCCCCCAGCTACCCCTACCCCTAGCACAACACTGGTGTACACAGCACACTGTGGACATACTTCCGTGGCAGGCATATTGCATCCATCATTTTTAAAAGGTTAGCAGGTACCCACCACCTAAGCTACACCCCCATCCATAGATGACCATTTTAAATTTTTATTTATGTGCATGTACTTGAATGTTTTGCCAGAATGCATGTATGTGCACCACATGCGTGCCTAGTGCCTGCATAGGTCAAAGAGGGGCCTCAGTTCCCCCCCAGAACTAGAGTTAGAAACAGTTGTAAGTCATCTTGTGGGTGCTAGGAACGGAACCCAGGTCCTCTGCAAGAGTAGCAACTGTTCTTAATTGCTGAGCCATCTCCCCAGTCCCCTTATCTGACTATTTTTGACAGAGAAATATAGTGGTTTCATATGGTTCAACTTGTAACTGAGCCACTGTTACTTTCACTCCGATATGCTGCTGTCCTTTGAGGGCACGTTAACTAAAAGAGCAAGGCCCATGAGAAGTTGCTGTTTGTGCCAAGGGGAAGTTAAGAGCTAAAGAAGAGAAAAGCCTCCTGCCACACAGACAAGCAACAACCACGTGAGGGAAGGCTGATAAGAAGAAATGGATAAGTGGAAACTAGAAATCCCACAGGGACAAACCAATTTAGGCACCGAACCTCTCACAGGGAAGGGTTCCACGGTCAAGGCTGGTATTCACACAATGCTCACAAGTGATGGGGGAGGCCCCATCAAGGCTAGAAGAATGGATATGCCTATGATCTCAGCACTGGGTAAGTGAGTTCAAAATCAGCCCGGGTTACATAGCAAGACCTTGTCCTAAAAGAAAATATTCAAAACCCATGGGACTGGAGAGCAGGCTCAGAGGTTCGGTGCTCTCAGTGATCTTACAGAGGACCCAGGTTTGATTCCCAGCACCCACAAGGTAGCTCCCAAACTTGTAGCTCATTCCAGGGATTCCCCAACACCTCTTCTGATCTCTGAGGACTCCTGAGTACACATGGTGCACATATATACAATCAAACGGGCAAACAGACAGACACACCCCAAAATAAATAAAAAACAAAAACCTCAAACCAAACTAAACCAAACCAAAATCTCAACCAAACAGCAAACACCCCCAAACAGCCCTGACAGGTAGTGTTCTATTTTAATCTCTTCTCAGCTTGAGAGCCGGAAGTTCACGGATGAATAAAGTAAACCTTGGAGAGGCGATACAACCTGACCAGGGTGTAGACAGAAGGGCCTGGGATTGGAAGCGTGACCTCTGGCCTCCTGACTAGAATGCGGGCCCCTACATGGTCTCCAGGGTGTACTCTGAGGAGTTTGTTCAGAAGGTGAGAAGGAACTCATGCGGGGGTGGGGGTAAGTACTCCACTCGGTGCTGACGCAGGCAGCTGAGTTTGCTTTGCAAAGCCATTTGTGCGACACATTAATCTTAATGTTTAATAGCCGGTTACAGACAGACACAGTGAGTAACAACAGACTCATGCCCTTGGATCTAAGTGTCTCCAAGGGCCTCATCAGCACTAATTATGCCCCCGAACCCTTGTGAAGTGGTGTGTGGTCTAGTTTTATGAACATTTAAAGTCTCGGACAGCTGCCACCGCCCAGGGGTTACACAGTTTGAACACGCATTCACCAGCTGCCCTCGGGGCTTGGCATGAGGTATTCAGAGCCAAGAAGGATCCTGCCTGAAGTTCCTCCTGCAACCTCAGAGCTTGAAGACAGGACTCTAGTTCTGGAGGCATGCCAATGTCTTCCTCACTGGACCCACAGCTCCCTCAGTTGCTGAAGGGTCATCTTGGTCCTTGTGGGGCCTATTCAGTGAGAAGCACCAAGTGTATGACTAACACCGACTCTTAGGAGCTTGGAATACAGATCCTTAAGGTGCAAATGGGAACAAGCAGCTCCCAGCTGAGGGACACGTGGTTCACACTGCCTGGTGGAAGCTCAGGCTACAGCTTCTTCTGGGCTGTGTCCTGAGAACCCATCACCTCAGAGGAGTGAGTAGTTTGAGGCCGCGCCTCATCCAGTCCTCTCCAGTCTCCCAGCTTCCCAGCGGACTGTGGAGGTGACAAAGTAGGCAAATGCTCCAGGCCCTGCTTCTCACAGAGACATTGCCTGAGTAGGCATAAGACCAGGCCCGAGGAGCAGATCATACCCATGCCTGGCCAGCAGTGCCCAGCTCAAGCCAG
The DNA here is from genome assembly GCF_943737965.1 of Phodopus roborovskii. Classification (NCBI taxonomy): domain Eukaryota; kingdom Metazoa; phylum Chordata; class Mammalia; order Rodentia; family Cricetidae; genus Phodopus; species Phodopus roborovskii. The sequence continues at coordinate 1,590,786 of NW_026126645.1, forward strand.
GACACTTTGACACCCCCTATAATTTTTGGGTGAGAAGTGGCAATGGGCCTTATGTTTAAGATAACCATATTATTACCTAAATGGAGACACATGCAGAATGAAAGGGCACCCCACTCATGTGCCATAAGTCAGAAGTCCCGGTCATCTATCTACTCAGTGAGACCTCTGGGCCAAAGTGTCCTCAAAATGAAACTTGGAGGGGGGCATCATTGGACAGGGGCGGTGAGATTTCAGACTGCTTCCTGTCATGGATGCAAGCTCCCCACAACCTCAGCACCAGGGAGACAGTGGAGAGGCCAAAGGTGCCTCTGTCTGGATTCAGGACAGCAGACCTGAGTGGGGTCCAGCCTCTGCTCCTTCCTGGCTGTGTGACTTTGGGGGAATGACCTCGAGTCTCTGGTCCTTAGCCTTCAGATTTGAAAATGGAAGCTGATTCTAACCTCATACTGATGTTCTACAAAAGGGAGTTGAAGCATCAACATACCATGTAAGTCCTAAAAGGACCCCAGAAGCTGCTACAGTTTGTCTTCATGTCTTTTTATTTTATTTAAAGACAGTGTTTCCTGCAGGCCAAGCTGGCCTCAAACTCGTCATGAGGCTAAGGATGGCCTTGAATCTCTGCCCTCCTGCCTGCACTCTTAAGTGCACCACCAAGCCTGACCCTATGGTTTACCTTTACCATCGTCCTTTTTGTTTGCTTGCTTGCTCGCTTGCTTGGTTTGTTTTATTGAGACAGGGTTTCCCTGTGTAGCTCTGACTGTCCTGGAACTCACTCCGTGGACCAAGCTGGCATCAAGATCTGCTTGCCTCTGCTTCTTGAGTGCTGGGGTTAAAGCTTTCCTGTGCCCACCTCATGCTGTCTCCTGAACCACAGTGCTGTGGGCTGTTGAGGGGCGGGACCAGCTCTCCCTCAGGTGCAGGGCCCAGAAGCAGATACTTTTTAATCCAAAACTGATTTTCTTTTTTTAATCCACTATGGCTCTAAAAGAAAATGAACTGTTTCCAGGAAGGCAACTGCAGGCAAGAGGTAAGCCTTGTCTGTGGACATTGGCATCCTAGTGAGTCAGCTCCCATGCCGTTGTCTAGGTCCCCTCAGGTCTGTTTCCACCAGCTTCCATTTAAAACTCACCACCATCACTTGGAGGTTAAACTGATCTCCCACAATGCTTTGGGCCCAGAACTGTAAACAGGTAAGTTGTGTCCTGGCAGGGTTGGGTGGCTGGCATTCCAAAGAATGCATTCCAGCGAACCAGGTTCTGCCACACCTGCAACTTGTCTTCAGGCCACCTCCCTGACACTGTCTTTTAGCAGATGAGGCATTGCCTGCCGTGTGATGACAGTGATCCCCTCACTTATCACCAGTGGTAGGAGCAGAAGGAGCCTAGCCAAGTGCCTGGCACAATATAAGCAGCACAAAATGGTGGCCAGGACCCCAGACCCTGGTGATGAGTAAATGATTTGAATTCCAGCTTTACTGACTATATTTACTGTGTGGCCTCAGGCAAGTTAATGGACTTCTCTGTGCCAGTTTCCTTACATGTAAGATGAAGTTAACAGTCTACTTTCCGGAGGATTAGCACAGTCCCTGCTACACAGTCACACAATAGCTGCTCCGGCATCATAATATGGGCTATGGACAAAGGACCTATATTTCCCATGGGCAAGTGCTGGGACATGTGATAAAGGAATTTGGTGGATTGCGGGGTTTCCCGAGCAGAAAGGGATGACTCATGCAGCTTGGGGTTACTCATTCTGGGCATTCCAGCATCTCCTAATTACCCCATAGGGCGGATTCCGGCCTCACCTGCAGGTCTATGACTTTCCTGGGTTTTAATTCAAGCTGTATCAAATTTAGGGCTTGAAGCCGGCCTGTCAGAGTCCAAAGTCCAAGGTCTCAACACTCTGCTTTGCCATCTCTATCCCTTTCCTTCCCCCCCCCCCTTTTTTTTTGGGTGAGGGAGACTTGAGTCTCACTATGAAGCCCAGGCTGGCCTCAAAGTTGCAGAAACCCACCTGCCTCTGCCTCCAAGTCCTAGGATTAAAGTCATGTGCCTCTACGTCCAGCAGCACATTTTTTTTTTCCTTGTGGAGACCTGTCTTCCCCATTTATCCCCTGACTCCAAGGAAGTTGCAACCCACCCATCCACACTGCTGCCCAGGCTGACAGCCTGACCCACCTGAGGCTGTTTTATAAACTGCAGCCTCCAGGATCCTAGCCCAGGTTTGCTGGACCCAGATTTGCAAAGGGAGAACGAGGGGGAGGAGGTGCAGGCAAAGAGCTGTGTTCAAGGCTGAGCCAGAGCTCCCCAGGTATGCTAGAAACGGAGGCACCAAAGACGGGGCCCAACCTGTCTGAGATCTAATGAGATGATGAAGCTGAGCTGGACTCTGGGTCTCCCAATCTTCACTGTAGCCGTTCTGCCCATCGCCCACCCCTCCTCCGTAGTGGCCACAAGCGCGGTGGGAATGACAGGCTTCCATGGAAAGCTCAGAGAGCAAGAAAATCATGCCGCCTTGGCTTTGAAACTGAACCCAACCCTGCATGGAAGCTACCTGCGGGGGGGGGGGGGGGGAGGGAATCAATAAGGAATGTCAGGGTTAGTCCTTGCTCTCTCTACAGGGAGCCCAATCCCAGGCACACTTCCCGGACTCCCATACATGTGCACCCAGCCTCCCTGATTGGGCGGAACTAAAATGAAAACAGCTCTTTCATTCACCCCATCTCTCTCCCTAGTGCCTGCCTTGGCCTACCGGATGGCGGGGGCACTCAGCAGTGTGTCGAAGCAGAGAGGGCACTGGCTGGGAAGCATGGCCACAGTGAGGTGGTTAAGAGCAGGGTACCACAAAACCTCATGCTTCAGTTTCCTTATTGCCAAAGTGAGATGAAGATGCTGCTAAGCCACCTGCTGAAAGCTAGCCATCAGGCATGTGTCCTTATCCCAAGCTTCATGTGTTCCTCCTAAGGGCCAGGAGGCAGGCATTACTCTACAGGTGAGGGAAAATGTACGAGCTTTTAGTGCCTGGGGAAATACATGGGGACGACTCAGCACAGCACTGCGGGCAGACGATAGCTCAACACTCGTGACTTGTCGAGAGTCTTATCATCACTTAGAGCTAAAAATAAGTCATAGTTTTCCCTATCAATGTGCTACATGATCTCAAGTATGTCACTTCCCACCATTTGGCTCCATTTCCCCAATCCATAAAACCAGTGTTTGATGACCTCTAAGTCTCCTTCAGCCCGGGGTGTTACCAGTCTTGACTGTGAGGGCTCCCTTAAAGAAAATTATTTAATTTTATGTGTATGTGCATGCCCCTGAGTGTGTGTGTGTGTATGTGCACCACATGTATGCAGTGCCTGAGGAAGGTCAGAAGAGGAGCAGGATCCCCTGGATCTGCCATGTGGGTACTAGGAACTAAACTCTTCTGCAAGAGCAGTCAGCACTCTTAACCACTGAGCCATCTCTCCAGCCCCTCCCCTGTGATGGTTCTTCTTAGAGACCCCTGGGAAGAAAGTCTCAGTGAAGGACTGTATCAATGTGGTTGGCCAGTTGGAGACCGCCCACTGTGGGCTGCACCATTCCCTGGATTCTGGGCTGGAGGAAGGGAGAAAGCGAGTTGAGCACTAGCATGTTTGCATTCTTTGCTTTCTGATCCTGATTCTGGATGTCCCGTGACCAGCTCCCTGAAGTTCCTGCCACTGTGACTTCTCTGCTGTGACCTGGAATTATGAGCTTCTTCTGGAAGTTCCATCACAGTGAAAGGAAATGAAACTAAGAAACCAACAATTCAGAAAACAAACAAGTTTTAAGAATGATTCTAGTCTCCATATGATTCTTTAGTAACACCAAAGTTTGGCACTAAAACCTTTTGCCTATTCATAGGAAACAATCTAAAACACACCCCAAGGAAACAATGGAGATGAGCACCAGGGTTGACACTCAGTCATGTTCATAGTTCCATCATCCCACATGCTAAACAATGTGAGTGCCCAACCACAGGAAAGCTGTCATGCAAATTCCCCATCATGCAAATTCAACACGTGACCGGGCAGTCATTATGAAATTGTGTTTTGAGGAAAGTAGTCCATCAGGGAGAGAACTGAAAGAACCAGGATGTGAAACCTTCTGAACAATGTGGTGCCGTATCTGAAAATACTAGAAAAAGACACGGTAGTCTTGAGATGTGAACAGAGATGCTCTCTAACTGGAGAGATGGCTCAGTGGTTAAGAGCACACACTGGTCTTACAGGGGATCTGGGTTTGGTTCCCAGCACCCACATGCTGGCTCACAACCATCTGTAACTCCAGATCCAGAGGAAACACAAATTCTGACCCCCTCAGGCACGGTGCACAGACATACACACATACACACAAAATAAACTGGAAGCATATCCCTTTTTAATTCTCCATTTAAGTAAGATATGCCTCTACCTCTCTAATTTTTTTTTTGCAACATTTCCATTTATTTTATGAATGCTATTTCAGTGTGAGTGTGTGTGTGTGTATGTGTGCGCGCGCACACAGGCACTCAGGTACAGGAGTGTGTGGAGGTCAGAGGTCAACCTCTAGAGCTTATCACTTGCTCTCCAACTCATCGTTTGCTCTCCATTTTATTGAAGCCAGATTTTTTGCTTGAATACAGACAGAGCTGGCTGACCTGGCCAGTCTAGCTAGCCAGCTTGCTTCAGGCAGTCTCCTCTTTCCTGTGTGCTGGGGTTATAGGCAGCCAGCCAAAATTGCTTGGCATTTATATGGGTGCTGTGGATCCAAACTCCGGTCCTCACCCTGGCACTTCCCTGCCTGAGCCATTTCTCCAGCCCTATTTTTTTTTTTTATCTGTTTGAACGAACACTTCTTTGGATTCCATGCTGTGCCGTATGTGTGGAGAAGCTGCCTGTCTCTGCTAGTGATCTGCATATAGACCCTGGGCACACCTGGGACACCATTCAGCTCCCGTGTCCCTCTTGTTAAAAACCCATAAAATTCCCAAAAGAAAGTGAAGCACTTGCCTTGTAGGAGAAGGAGCCCTCGCTGCTGCTCAGGCTCATGGAGCTGCTGGTGGGTGGGAGTTGCTGCAGCTGCAAGCCTGCGCTGTGGGCCCCGTCCATGGCTGTCTAGTGGCACATCCTGCCTGGCCTGGCTGGGAGCTGGGGCTGCTGCTAGGCGGGGTGCAAACTGGAAGCCATCTCTCCCTGTGTTCACCTCCTTCTAGCAGCCTCCCAGGTCTCTTCTTCAGCAAGATGAGTTCTCTGAACTCTTCTGGTTGATTTGCAGCCTCCTTCTCCTCAGGTTCCCTGAGAAAGAGGCAGCTCGTATGTCTCTCCTAAGCAGGAGGGCAAAGGCTTGTCTTCAGACTCTGGCCAAGCTCTGCCTGGTGGAGGACATGAAAAATTCATGTACATGAGACATAGCAACCAACTTCATTGTTTGAGAAAGCTTTTCATATAAATAAAGCATGGCTGGTCATGCAAAAGGGGACCGTGAAGTCATGATTATCCAGTTTCTGACCCCCAAATAAAGATCTCTTCCTTAAAAAGACTGATCCTTGGCCTTTAGACATCCCATTTCCTCTCCTCCTCTCCTTCCTCCCTCCTATTGCCCCCTAATTTAAAGTTTCCTTTCCTCCATAAGCTTGAAGATAAGATAAAAGGCCACTGTCCACTTCTCCAGGTCTCCCAAATCAACAAATAGATCCCATGAGCATCAAATAGGAGCCAGAATCAGTGTGGCAGCATGTGCTTGAAATTGGCATTCAGGGGAGCTCGGCTGAGGCTGGACCACAGAATAACTTGGGCTATATAACAAGCTCTTGTCTCAGAGCAAACCAAACTAACAGTAACAATAAAAACTGAACCCAAACCAAACACCAAATCATGGGGTTTTCAACTTAGGAAGGAAAGAATGTGAAGAAAATCCTGGCATAGGGGGAAGGACACTGTATTGATTGGAAGTTGGGACCAGATGTCCATGTCAGTTTGACTCTGGGTGACTCAGCACCTTATCTGTAAAGTATGGAGAGTCATGTGGCTTCAAGTAAGAGCAGGGATGACAATCACCCTATTAATGTCATTGGATTGGTGTTTTCAGTGTTTCTCAAACTTATCCCAAGCATAGAAGAGAAAAATCTGTACCAAAACCTAACGCCATAGCAAAAGGTTCTGTGAAGTCTTCTTATGCTTAGAAAAACCAAAACAAAACAACCTGCCCAAAACACCAACAAAAACCATATAAATCTAGATCCCATTGTATACTCTGTTTATTATATTTTATGTCATTATCATTTATTACCATTGTGCATGTGTGTACATGTGTGTGCATAAGTGCCTTCATGTACCTGTGTAGGTTGTGGGAGTTGGTTCTCTCCTCCCAGGGATCGAACTCAGGACATCAGGCTTGCTTGACAAGCTCTTTTAACTGCTGAGCCATCACACTGGCTCCTTCAGACATTTTGAATTGCTTTTGATCTGCCATGTGCTGCCTGTGTATCTCGACCTGGTTACTCAGCTTTTAAGTCAGTTTCCTTAGCCATAAAACATGGCTCATGTTTCTATTCCACGGGCTGCAGTAAGAATCTGATGGACTAGGGCATATAAAGGTGAATAAGGCAATTGCCAAACACCACTCACATTACTTAGTTTCTATTTTCTAACATTCTTTATTGTGTGTATGTGCATGCATACACCCACGCATGATATAGCACGCATGTGGAGGTCAGAAGACAACTTTGCAGAGTCAGTTCTTTCCATCCTGCACGTTGGTCCTGGGGATTGAACTCAACTCAAGCTTAGTGGCAAATGCCCTAACCCACTAAAGCCATTAAGGCCCACTCCCCAATTTAATCCTGTAGTTTATCCATATATATACATGGTCCTATCTCCCGAGCATGCACCCAAGAAAGAGTCCACAGTTCAGCATGTGCTAAACAGCCTCTGCCAAGGCCCAGGCTTGAAAACACAGTGTATCCCATGGTTCCTAGTTCTTTCTGCCCCATGTTCCACACCTACAAATGTCAGTGCAATGCACTGAATTCACAAGACAGACATCCTGCCCAGCACCTAGGAGATGCCAAATGCAGGCTTCGTACAGAGCAGCCACAAAGACACAAAGACCTGCGCCTTGTCAAAGGGCCTAAAGTTAATCATTGTTGCTATGTTCCCTTGAGAAAGTATTCATGCCCAAGATACCCCTTCATGTGGTAAATCGTTGACTCACATGTTTCTTACCCATAAGACCCGATGAATATAGGATTGTCTAATGACTAGGAAGGCATAATTACTCTTCATTAGGTTGCATGTGTGCAAAAGAATGCTATGTTAAATGTCTGTATCTCTGCCTTGTCATCATTAATATGGCTCCTTCTACCTGGGAGAGACCTAGGGATGTATCCAGTCTGGAGTTGAAGGGGTCCTGGATCAAAGGCAACTGTCAGGTCCCCTGCTTCCTCTGGAGACCTAGCTCAGAGCTTGGTGACTTGCATATTCACCCACTCTTGACTAATTGTAGAACCCGGTATACTGTGGCAAACAAACAAACAAACAAAAAAGCCTTATTCAGGACTATATATATATATATATATATATATATATATATATATACATACATACACACACACACACACACACACACACACACACACATATATATATATATATATATATATATATATATTCTCTGACAGGATGTCAGAGAAAACAAACAGGCCTTGGGGACCAGATAGGAAGGACAGCAGGAATTCAGGCATTCTAACTTTCTCCAGACCATCTGGCTCTCTGTCTCTGTGTGTGTGTAGCTCACTGGCTTTCAAAAGCAGCTTTGGATTCCCTCTCTACCTGGGGAACCCACAGGGCTCTAAACACATGAAGACAGAGAGAGTTAGGTCCTCCCTGGGCTTGCATATAGTAGTAACCCCAAAGCCTCCGTGAACTCTGCAAGTTACACTCCCTTATAAGGCTCACACTTTGGCCTGGTGACGGCTTAGTGTTGGTTTCAAAGCACTTTTCTAGGACTGACATATGTCCAAGAGGCACACAGCCAACTCTGTGTTGACTGTCACAGTCACAGCTCATGGTCACTACCCAAGAAAGAGAATTCACAAAGTGCCTGCTTCCACTCCAATCCCCCACCCTCATCTAAATGAACTACTCCATTAATTCCACTGAGCAAGTTTTTCAGAGAGAAAAACTGAGCCTCACGGCCATGAAAAATTGTCGATTTAGAAATTAGCTGTAACCAAAAACATGGGTGTGTGTGTTCGCATAGGGAGGTCCTGTCACCACCTGACGATTTAGTATGACTAGAGAATATCGGTTTCATGCCAAGCTTTCCCTTTCCGGGGCTTCTGAGCACCGAAGGGCGTCATTATCAAGTCCTTTCCCATTGAACTGGACATTCTAGCGCAGGGGAGACACACCTCTGTTCCAGTACCAAGCACAGGGCTCCGTCCATCCATCTGCGAGGTGCACCAGCTATTTCCAGCATGCTGGAGCCGGCAGTACCTTCCACTTCCTCATCTGGTAGCGCCCAGAATCACCTTCAGCAAGGCAAACTCGTGCCCACCCTCCTTGCTAATATGAAAGGATTAAAAAAAAAAAAATCGGAGGCAACAGGACCCAAACCGATAGTAGGGGGGCGGTTAGACAGCTAAAAACGCGTTGCTTTTCCTAAAACAGCAATCCTGAATTCAAGTCTCCCCTCAATCTTGACCACGACTCACCCGTGGCGTTGCTTCTAGATTCACCTATCCCAGGTTCCGGAGAAGCACCCGGGACACTCCGTGCCACCCCGAGGTACAGCCTCCTGGATCCTTTCCCAGCTCCGAGTTGCCAGGGGGTTGCAGTCAGTGTTTTGCTTTCAAAGGTCGAGACTTGATTTGTCAGCCTGTCTGCCAGTCCCAAATGGCGGAGCCTCTGCGCAGGCGAGTGGCTGTCGGAGAGGATGGGCGGGATATCCTGAGAAAATTGGCTGCGCCGCCAAGCTCGCTTGAAGCGTAGGGGCGAGACCTGACGCTCACCTGGAGTAGTCCCCTCTAGCGGCCAAAACAAGAAGTCCAGACTGCTTTGATTCCCAGGCTATGGCAGCTCACCTCCATGTGCCCAACGGGTGGGCTGGGCTTGAGCAGTCCGCTAGGTGTGCCCACAACTTGTGCAAACAACCACAATCTCGGGAGCTGCCCCTGCTGCTCCCACCAGGTAGTTGAGTCCTTCAATATCCACACCCAACAGAGCCCTGACGTGTCTGGGGACCATGCGTACCCCTTCTTCCCAGCGCCCGCGTCCCACCTGTTGGCTGTGTAGCACCCTTAATCTCACAGCACGTCTGCAGCTCAGCAGCCTCGGAGGGCTGTCAATCATCCTAGTCCCCTGCTGCTGTTTCCCAGGGGTTCAGCTGTGACTATGAACCCACGCGTGGAGCTTGCAGAGCGCATGTTTTCCTCACGTTCAGAGCCTCACAGCAACCTCTGGGGGAGATGTTGAGACCACGAAGGCTTTACGTGGAAATGACATTGGGGCGACCTCGGCGATGGGAAGGGGTTCAGGTATGGGGCTGGTAGAACCGAGAGGGAGCACTTTAGAGAGGATGGAGCTGCCATATTGTGTTATAGGAGATGCCAAAAGACCAGCTGGGTTGGTGCGAGATTTTTTTCTTGAGGCGTGGGTGGCAGGAGCTGAGATCAGGGGAACGCGCCGGAGACAGTTTATAATAAAAGGCATATCACATAATTTTAAAGGAGCCATTGGTGGGTTCAAGCCGGGATGAGAAGGGGCACTGTGGCTGCGGTGAAACGGTAAGGGGCTCTTGGAAAACTGCAAGGGTTGCCCTTGTGGAGTTGTGTCTTTTCTCACACTCTGGGCGGGGATGGACACAGATACTCAGGTTTATTCCTCGGGTATGATTTTCTGAGTGAGCAAAATCCCTAGGCCGTTGGTTCTAAAAATTTTAAGGAGTCACCAAAACATCAACAACAAAACCCCAAACTCAAAAACAAAACCCCCAATACGGTCCCTGTCACAGGTCCTGGCATAATCAGCCTGAACCCTAAAATTCTGGTAGCTTCTCTGTTGGTTTTGAAACGGCTCTAACGATTGGCCAACCGCTTTTCACGTTAGAGAAACAGAGGACACCATTGGCTAGAATTAGCCAGCTGCCTGCCTCCGGACTCTGGAATGTTAGGCCAGTGGTTGCCATAGCTACTGGGTGGCGAGAGGCTAGATTGACTAGGTAGGAGCCAGCTCCTGTTGAAGGACGGTCCTTGAGGTTTTGAGGAGGAATTGGCGCACTCCATGGGACACCCACCGAGACCTCCGGACTCCGGGTACGTGCGTGCTGAACCTCTGCACAACTAGGTGGTGCCGTGAGGGTACCACTTGGGGTGGGGCTGGGGGGGCTCAATGTATGCCTCAGTGTACCCATCTGAAAAGTGCTAACGATGGTTCACCTTCCCCTTGGACCCTATGAGTGATCTGGACATCCGACTCCCCCTATTTAAGACTTTGTGGGGCACCCGTACTGGGCTACACAGGTGGACCACCTAGAGCCCAGCTCTAACAGAACTCCTCAGGTACTTTGGACTTCCTCAGCAAGTCTCCCTTATTGTGGGGCTCATTTTATCCATCTGTAGAATGAAAGGGTGAGATTGGAATCTTGGGGCCACTAATGAGCTGCTACAGTTTCATTTAGGCCCCCGACACACATTCTCTCACCAAGCAAAATACAGGCTTCAAAAAGTCCTTTGAGTCTTATGTGCCTCCTATTCTCCTCCAGGAAGGATGTTTTAAGTTGGAGGAAATCAGTGTAGATTCTAGACCATGATCAGCGGTCGAGTGCAGGAGGCTCACCTGGGCAGCATCCGGTGCAGTTAGGCTACCAACTGCATTGGCATTCCATTGAAAACTGGAAAGCAAGATTGACAGTGTTACCTTTTGGTGGTAGGATAAGGTATTGTTTGACATTTTTATAATTTCTTAAATTTTCCAAAAAGTTGATAATTTGCATGAGAAGCATAACTTTTAAAAGTCTTGCATTTTCTTTTTTAACGACAGGTCTCACAATGTAGTCCTGACTAGCCTGAGATGCTCTATAGAGGGCTGGCCTCAGACTCAAGAGTTCCAGCCACCTCTGCCTCCTGAGTGCTGGTATTAAATGACTAAATCACCACAGTAGGCTTCCACAATTCCTTTTGTCAGTTTCAAACCATTTATGTCTATGGATATTTCATCTGTATGTGTAAAACTCTGCACCATGTACATGCCTGGTGCCAGAAAAGGGCATTGGATCTCCTAGGACTGGAGTTACATGTGGTTGTGAGCCTCCATATGAATGCTTGGAATTGAACCCAGGTCCTCTGGGTGGGGGGAGCCCCCCAAGACAGCTAGTGCTCTTTAACTACTGGGCCATTTATTCAGCACTTTCATTTTGGTTTTTGAGATAGGGCCTTGATATAACCCAAGCTGGCCTAGAACTCAGTGTGTAGACCAGGCTAGCCTTGAACTTCTGATCCTCTTGCCTCTACTTCTTGAGTGCTTGGAATACAATATGTACTGCTGTTATCAACCCAGGGTGGTGTGCTTGTTAGGTGATGCCCTAGCAAAGGAGCCACATTCCCAGCATTCTCAAACTGCAACTTCATTAAACTGCTAACGGTTCTTACTAAAACTGCAGTGCCCCAAGTGAATACCGACTGCTCTCAGAGACAAAGACATCGTTCTATGGTCATTATTGATTGTTGTCTTGAAATACCTTAATGTTTTATAGCTGTTGTTTCCCATGATCCTATAAAATGTTTAAAATCCTAGATCACCCAAAAAGGCTACAAATTGCTGCTGTGAAGATGAATTCAGCAAGGAACACACACAGAAGAGCAAAGGTCTGCCTTTGTTTACTCGGTGCTCCATTCATTAGCATTTGGAGATGGGAAAGGGGAGAATGAATCCTGAATCTGTTCATGAAAAATTAATTGCTCTGGAGATGAAACCGTGCCTATGCTGTTGACAACAAGAAAAACAAAAAAATGGCCCCAGCTATGGAGATTAGAAAACTCTTTGGCTAACAGGCAGCAGGTGGCACAATAATGCAGGCCCTGAGGGATGTTCCCTTCACTTAGTGATTTCCAGACCAAACGCCGCTGGAGGAGGGGAACGGAAACAGACTCCGGCTTTTGGAGTTGAAGCCCATTGGAGATTGCATCTTGGATGGCCCCCAAAGCCTGTGTGTTGAGAACTTAGTCCCTGGTCTCTGGTGTTTTTGGGGGTGGGGGCGTTGTGGAACCTTTATGTGGTGGTATTGGGAGGGGTTGTAAAACCTTTATTTGGTGGTATTGGAGGCTTGTGGAATCTTTATTTTATGGTATTGGGGGATTGTGGAACCTTTAGAAGGTGGGGCCTACTGGAAGGAAGTTGTGTCACTGGGCGTGTGATCTTGAAGGAGACTGGGACCTGGCTCTTTCCTGTTTCTCTTTGCCTCCCGGGCGCTGTGAAGTGAGGACACCCCTTCCATTGTGTTGTGCCCCTGTTGTCTAGTACAGTGCTGACACAGGCCCTGCGCAGCAGGACCACTGACTGGAGACTGAAACCCTTGAAGCCGTGAGCCAATACAAGTCTTTGGTATTTTGTTTCAGTGATAGAAGGCCACCTACCATAAGGACATGGAGGTCAGAGTTCATGAAAGCCAAAGAACCAAGAATATGATCTAAAATGCCAGAGGAGAGTTGCACGGAAAAATGTTGGCAACCTGAAGAGATCCATTTGAGTCTTGGCTGAAGAACATCCTGCCCAAACTTGAGAAGAATCCAAGGAAGCAGGAGGAAGGACATCTGTGGTCACATATTTCATGTTCCCATAAACCAGAATGGAGGGACATTGTAGGATAAGGGACAGGTAGGCTGTACAGAAGTGTCATGCCTAGTGACTGAGGGTGTGGCTCAGTTGGCAGAGTACTTGCCTAGCATGCTGGGAATTTGTGTTCCAGCACCCCATGCAGCAGGGTGCATGGATGTTGGTACAGGCATGCCTGCAATCCATCAGCCAGGAGGGAGAGGAAAGAGGATCAGAAGTTCAAGGTCATCCTTTGATGCATAGTGAGGTTGCCAGTTGGGCCACAAGAGACCCTGTTAAAAGAAAAAAAACAAAAAAATGAAAAGCATGCCTTACTAGTGAAGATGAACGTCTTCCAGAATAAAAGCTGTTCTGAACCTTTCAAAGTTTGAAAGCTTGGAGGGGTCAAATGAATCTGCAAGTTACTAAGAACAAGACAGGAAAAAAAAAAATGCAAATGCACAAGAGTGGAACTTTCATACTATCTAGACTCAGTAAAAGATCCAGGAAAATATGTCCCCAGTGCCGTCTGTGATGACAAAGATGACAGAGCCAGCAGAAAGGCCCCAAGGGCAACCAGCAGAAAGGCCCTGAGGGCAGCCATTGTAAACCCAACAGAATCGCTCCAGGAGCGGAAGGAGAACATGGACAGGAAGGTCATTTTAAAAACAAAGAGAAGATGCTGCCTATGGGTGCCGGAACAGGTTAGTTTTCTCTGCTGAGGAAGAATTAAGAGGCAGTGGAGAAATGTAACCAGGAATCTTGGGGAATCAGGGTCCTTTCTTGGGGTTTTCAGTTTCATTAATAAAAGAAAACAAATTTAAGAATGAACTCAAAGGGAAGCTCAAGGACAAAGAATTAACTCAAACAGAAGCTCGGGACTATGTGTTAGAGTTTGAAAGGAGAAAGAAGCCCAGGGTGGGGAGCTATAAACCTCACAGCTGCCTGGAAGGGAGGAGCAGGATGGAGAAGCTGGGATGGAGGTCAGCGGCATGGCAAGAACAAGATCTTTAGAAAAAGATTAAGTAAGATCAAAGCATTAGGGAGTTTAAAAGCATCCTTGAGCTCTGGCCAGCATCTGAAAGAAAAAGAAGAAATCCTCTGGGTGGACAGATCCAGCAGAACCGCATGGCAGCTGGCAGAGACTGCACTAGGGGGAAAGTACTCTATCTTAACCCCCCTTTTCCCAGGGCTGTCCTCCAGACAGACCCCAGACCTGCCCCACTTGACTAACCCTCAAGGGAGGACACAAAGGCCTGTCTCCACCAAAGGGTAGAGTCCTCCTTTACAGCTCCCACGGCTGTCCACAAATTGTGAATCCCTGATCTGGGGAGGTAATACAAGGGGCCTTGGGGCTCCCAGGACAGCAAGTCAAATGGTCAGCTCCAGGTTCAGCATGAGACTCTGTCTCAAAAAATAAAGTGAGCTATAACACAAATAATAAAAACCTAGAGACATATTGGGGTTCAAGCTGAAGACCAGAAAAGCAAAGCAGTCAAGCCATCAGAGAGTTCTTACCTCTACCAAGGCTGGGGAGATCCTGTCCTCAATGTGGCTGGAGACTAATTGCCTGGGACTGAATGCTGAATACTGAATGCTAGCTTTGATACCCTGATCCTGTCTTATATACCTCTCTAGTGCTGGGATTAAAGGCATGAGCTCTGCTTCTTTTTTAGACTGATTCACTCTCATGTAGCCCTGGGTGGCCTTGAATTAACAAAGCTCCATCTGCCTCTGTCTCCTGAGTCCTGGGATTAAAGGTGTGTGCCACCACTGCCTGGCCTTTGTGACTGTGGCTAGCTTTGCGTTCTGATCTCCAGGCAAGCTTTATTAGATCAGATAGCAACAGATAGCAATTGAGGAAGATATCCGGTGTGGAATTTCACATTCATACATACATATGTATACATATAAGCACACATAGGACATAAGGTAGCATCCAGAAATGAAAAAAAAAATACAATTAAAATGAAACAATTGGTGAGATTCACAGATAAGACTAGATCAGAGAGTCTGAAGGTGGAACAATTCAGGTTGTCTGAACGGAACACAAGATTAAACAAGGCTGAGCTTCAAAGACAAAGGGACTCTCAGCTACTTTTAGGAAAAAACACCAAGTGGTCTAATGCATGTATGACTGTCACCTTGGAAAAGGAGGGAGCAGAAAAAAACTGTATGAAGGAGGAATGCAAAATGTTTACAGAATCTGATAGAAACCATAAACCTCCAGATTCAGGAAATGCAGTGAATCCCAAATGTCAAAAACCCTGTAGTAAATCACGCCATGACATAAAAATCATATCAATGAGCAGCAGAGGGGTCAGAGCTGCAGAAGACAGAACAACACTGGTAGTATCCGGGACCTATGGGGGACATGCCCTTGTTTTGATCTACTTTCTACTCCTGTGACAAATGTCATGTCCAAAAGCAACTTGGGGAGGAAAGGGCTTACATTCTGATCACAGACCATCATGAAGGGAAGTCAAGGCAGAAATTCAAGGCAGGAACCTAGGTGCTAGATGGGGTGTGGTAGTGAACACCTTTAATCCCAGTACTGGGGAGGCAGGGGCTGGTAGATCTGAGTTTGAGGCTAGCCTGGCCTACATAAGTGAGTTCTAGGATGGCCAGAGCATAGTGAGAACTTGTCAAAAGAAAAAGGTAAAATAGGTGAAGGCTGTTGTGTCATAGTGACACATTCTTATAATCCCAGCACTGGAGAGAGTGAGGCAAGAGGAACACTGCAAGTTCAAAGCCAGCCTGGCCTACATAGTAAGATATCATCTCTAAAACAGAACAAAACAACAAAAGAAATTAGGTGGATTTGGGGGGAAAATTCATAAAATAGATCGCTGTGAGTTCAAGGTCGACTTGGTCTACATAAGTAGTTCTAGGCTAGCCAGGACTATACAGACACCCCTGTCTCAAACAAAACAAAATGGCTCCTCAAACAAGAAAAAGGCACAGTGCTCACAGAGGAGGGAAGGTCAGAATTACAGGGAACCTCTTCCCTGCCATCATGTGGGTCTGGAGATGGGGATGTAGCTCTGAGGCAAAGCATGTATGTGGCATACTAAAAGTTCTGAGTTCACTGTTTAGCACCAAAACAACAAGAAAACACATTTAGGGCTGGGCTTATATAGCCCAGTGCAAAGTCTTGTAAATCTCTGGTGAAAAAGAGAAAAGGAACCACTATTCAATAGGAAGGCACAGTTGGTTCAAGCCAAAATACTGGGGAAAGGTATAGATATTAATAGTAATCAAAAGACAGCTGGAGGGGTTATATTACTAAGAAATGGTCAGAACAGGATGTTACTGGGGGTAAAAAGAGGCATTTCAAAGGTACGTTTAGATCACATGTATACAGATAGCCGTTAACAGTGTTTCTACATACGTGGAATACAAGTGAGAATTGACAGTGATGTGGCACATCCCTCTGTCCTGACCGAATAAACAGGAAATAGGGACATTAAAAAGCTTGAACACCAGTGTTGAGTAGTTTGATCCAGTTGACACTTGTGCAATATAGGAAAAAGAGAGGGGTCAACAGTAAGACATCTGGGAGGTCTCTAACTGCTTGGAAATTAAAAAGCAGACCTCCACATTTCAAAAACAAACGGCTGGTTGTGGTGGTGCACGCCAGTAGGATTTGCTGAAGGAGGCAGAGGCATGAGATCCTGGGTTCAAGGCCAGCCTGGGCTACACATTTACCAGGTGGTGATGGTGCATGCCTTTAATCCCAGCCTCAGGAGTTCAAGGCCAGCCTGGCCTAAGAGCTAGATCCAGGACAGCTAGGGCTGTTACTCAGAGAAATCATCTCAAAAAACAACAACAAAACTGTAAGGGAAATTAAAATATATGAGATGCCATTAAGACTGTACCTATGGATATATTTAAGATAGTAAATATTGTTATTTTACTAAGTGGCAAGAGAGGTCTGAGTTTAGTGACCCAGGTTTTCTTCTAAGAGTTAAAAAAAGGATATGTGAAACCCAGAGAAAGGTAGGTCATGGAAAAGCTGTTTGCTTTTGAAAAGATGGTTGATCATGCTTGTCAATGAATGTCTATAAAATGTAAGTCATTACTGTGAGCAATAAAGGAGGGGCATTTCCACAGATATTAAAAGGACAATTCAGCCAGGTATAGGAGTGCACACCTTTAAACCTAGCACTTGGGCACAGGCAGGCTGGTCTACAAAGCAAAGACAGAGTTAGACCCTGTCTCAAAAACACAGAAGGACAATCAAAGACCTTACCTACAACTTTATGCTAATGAATCTCTTAAAGAGGAAATGGAAGAATTTCTCTAGCTCCCTCAAGAAGAAACAGACTATCTAGGTGGTGGTGGCGCATGCCTTTTATCTCAGCACTCAGGAGGTAGAGGCAGGTGGATCTCTGAGTTCGAGACCAGCCTAGTCTACAGAGCTAACTACACAGAAAAACCCTGCCTCAAAAAAACAAAATAAACAAACAAAACCAAACAGGCAGCATGAAGAGCCCTGTGTATGTTGAGCAAAAGGACTTGGTCATTGAAAACCTTCCCTCAAGGAAACATCAGGCCTTGGCTCCATTTGTGAATGGAGAGAAGAAATAATATCAATCTGAGAAACATTTGAGGAAGAAATAATGCCAGTGTCAGGAAATAAAAAGAGAAATAGGGTGGGCAATGGCAGGTAAAGGTGCTTCCTGCCAAACCTGATGACCTGAGTTCCATCCCAGGGATCCATGTGGAAAAAGAGAATGGTCTTTGTCACATTGTCCTTTGTAATGTTAAAAAGAAAAGGAAGAAATAAACACTTTTAAATTCATTTTGTGAAGCAAACATCAAAGACATTTTAAAAATAGAAGAAAACTGCCCTCTAATAGTCACATACATAGATGTGGAAGTCTACATCATCCCCAAGTAGCTAATTGTAGAAATTCTAGCCCAGTGTGGTGGTGCTAACCTTTAATCCCAGTACTTTCGAATCAGAGACAGGTGAACTGAGTTCACAGCCAGCCTGGTCTGAGTGAGTTCCAGGACAGCTACTTAGAGAGAACCTACCTCGAAAAAGCAACCAATCAAACAACAACAAAAAAAAAAACTTCCTAGAGTCAAATGTGTTGGGTTACATCTTCATTCTTGGCACTCAGGAGGCTGAGGCAAGGGAAATCACAATTCTAGGCCTATTAATATATAAAGAGACCTTGTCTCAAAAATCAGCCAAATAATTGAAAAACCAAAAACAAACAAAAGTCTAAGTAACATCCTGATTAATGTAGAAAGATTGTGTGCAAACCTACTCAAACTTGTACTAAGGCAAATACCCATTATCATCAACTCCATTCAGGGTGGCTTCAGGTGCCCTGTGGATTGCATGTTATAAGGGGGAAAGGTAACAGCTATTCAGATAGAAAGGGAGGAAATAAAACCCCTTCTTTACATACAAATGGCTGTACATGTTACAATTTGTAATCTGCAAAGAATCTTTTAGAACTGGAAAAAGAAATTGAGACTAAGTTGAGGACACAAGATCAATATATAAAAATAACCAGAAATGGAGAATTGGAAATGAACATTTTGGGGTGCTGGGGAGGCAGCTCAGTGGCATCATGTGGGCCCTAAGCTTCGATCTCCAGCATCATAAAACAAAAAGGTAGTGTCGTTCTTGTGTTTTTGAAACAGTTTTGTGTCAAGACTTTTGCAAAATTCCGTTTTTGTGACATAGAAATGTGAGTGGCAGGCAGAGCTCTGAGTTTGAGGCCAGCCTGGTCTACAGAGCCAGTTCCAGGACAGCCAGGGTACGCAGAAATCCTGTCTCGAAAAACAAACAACCACACACACACACACACACACACACACACACACACACACACACACACACGGAAGGAAAGAAGGGAGGGAAGGAGGGAGAAAGGAAGGAAGGGAGGAAGGAAAGAATATGAAACCCCTAGCGTTCCATTTAAGAAAACCTGTGTCGGGATGGGGAGATGGGCTCATGAGGCAAAGCACCAGTGGGGGCCTGAGTTTGGATCCCCAGGACCCATGGAAAGCAGGACACAGTTACCAAGTAGACGGTGAGGACCAATGCCCAAAGTTATTCTCTGACCTTTACACATACACCATGGTACATGTATGTCCTCTCTCACAGAGAGTCACAAATATGTAGTATCTATGCACTTACTTCCAAGTACAAAATACTGCTGAGAACTATAAATTTATCAAAATAAACAGGAAGATACACCATATTAATGGATCATAATACCCAGGGAAGTTAAGATATTCTCAGTGAATTTTTGATGAAATGCCAATTAAAATCTTGGAGGATTTTTTTTTAATGAGTAACAATTTTAGTTGTATGTGTTCACACGTGTAAAATGCAGGTGCCCATGGAGGCCAGAAAAAGGCATCTTTTGTGTTTTCTTTTTTAATTGTTGCTGCCTTTTAAGCTATGGCTATCCTAGCGAGCAACTGCAAGTCTACTGCCACTCACACCAACTATTTTAAAGCTACTAAGGAAACGTATTTAAATCTCTGTCCCACTAAAGAACTCACGATCCAAAGGTTGAGGTAGAATCCTGCTTCCCAGAGAGGCCGAATAGCAAGCAGCTTTCCTAGCTCACCTCTTTGTGTCCCCGAGAAATACTTGTGCTTTTTCTTGCCTCTCCTTATAAACCCTTCTCTACCTGGCTCCTTCCTACAACTTCCCGTCAGCTAGTTGCTGACCCAGCATCCTGACTACAGGGGAATTTTATCTAATCAAACACATCTTTGCATCATTAAGCAAATGTTCCAGAGCATAAACAAAAGTAGCACACCTTAAAAAATAATATTCTGCATCAGGCACCTGATTCCTTGAAGCTGGAGTTCCAGGTAGTTTGAGCTGCTCAATGTGTGGGTTGTTGGGAAGTGAATCTGCTCTAACCACTGAGCTGTCTCATCAGCCCTAGGAAGACCGTGTTGGTAGCAGTTGATCTGCTGCTGAGTGTAGTATTTGTGTGACATTGTAGAAAGGGAGCTGTTGTGACAGGAAGCTCAGGAATTGGCAGATGCCTGATCCAGAGGGGAATGACCCCCAAAGCACATGGGACCTTTGCAGGCTTTGGAGAGCATTGATGTCTTTATTGTGGTGGTCTAGAGCACAGCCTCCCACATTGTCAGAACTTGAACACTGTAGAATTTTATTGCATGTAAACTATATCTTGGCCAAGCTAGGTTAATAATCAAAGTAATATCTAAAGCCTCAGTGGCTGTGTGCACCAGTGAGGGTGAATTTGCATGCCCCCCCCAAATTCTGTCAGCACTGTGTGCTTGGACTTTGGGATGACAAAGCACTTGGTGGGTGACAGTTTCTACCCCACAAGATCTCTCAACACCATTAGCACAGAGCTGACCACAGTGTGAAAGCCCCTGCAAATGCTGTATCTTCTTTCAGGTGTCTAGAAGAATGCAGGGCTGAAGTTTTCCTCAAACAGACGGAACATGCCCCTGAGCTTTGCTAACACGGATAACATTTCCCTGAAAGATGAAGACCTTGGCAAACCTAACAAGCATGGCGACAAAATACAGAAAGGTCTAGTGAATTTAAATCTCAGCATATCCGCCCTCATATGTAAGAGCACAGTTGGAAGGATTAGTAGATGCTGGGTGTTATCCACAAGGCCATCCTTTGAGAGTGTATCAGATGGATTGCCTTTGGCCCTGCTGTCCCTAGAGTGTAGGTGGTAAGAAACTGTAAGAAAGAACGAATGGGAAGATGGCTGTCCCTTCAACAACAAAAAGATAACAAGCTATTTCCGTATTCCAACAAGAGTCACGTTCTTTCATTTTAAATGTGTAACAGGTCTTGCTTGCTTTATTTCTGACAACTAAATTCTTATTGCAAGTCCTCATTCTTTTTGCTTTTTTTTCTAGGTTTAGAGTTGAAATGTGTTTCTTGTAAGCAGCATGTAGTTGGGTCTTTCTTTCTTGTCCTGTCTGACAGTCCCTATCTTTTAACTGGAATGTGTAGACTACTTAATGTTTAATATGGTTATGAACGTGTAAGTGTAAGTCTGTTGGTTTATGATTTGCTTTTTGTCCCATCTGTTCATAATTTGTTCACTCTTCTGTATTGGATATTTTAATTTTAAAACATTATTTTATGTCTGGTTCTGCATACCATGTGCATGTAGTGTTTGAAGAGGCCAGAAGAGGGTATTGGATCCCCTGGAACTTTAGTTATAGATGGTTGTGAGCTGCCATATGGGTGCTAAGAATTGAACCTGGGTCATCTGGGAGAGCAGCCAGTGCTCTTAATCTTGGAGCCATCTCTTCAGTCCCTATTTTAATTTTTTTTAAAAAAAAATTACACTTCTTTATTTTGTATGTGCATGCCACGGAGCACATGTGGAGGTGGCAGGACAATTTTGGGGAGTTGGTTCTCTCCTTCCGCCATGGGATTCTTGGGGATTGAACTCAGGCAGTCAGGCTTGGCAATAAGAGCCTTTGCTCACCAAGCCATTCTCTGACCCTTTATTGAACTTTTGTTTTTAATTCAAATAGGTCAGTTTTACTGGTGCTTAAAAGAAAAACAAGAGCAGACAAGCAGACAAGATGTAACTAACTCTTAGCAGTTGCCAGGAAGGAGAAGAGAGAAGAGTAGGAGAAAATACCACACTGGCTGTGGAGCTTAGCTGCATGTTATCAGGCTCTGTGTGTGTGTGTGTGTGTGTGTGTGTGTGTGTGTGTGTGTGTGTGTGTGTGTGTGTGAGTGTGTGCTGTAGAGAAACAGTGAGGAAGTCTAAACTACCAATATAAGTTACTTTTGTTCTGGCCAGAATCCAAGAGGAAAAGATAGAAAAAGGACAAGTTGTATCTTTCTGTGTCACAAAGGCAAGCAGACCCCCTGAACCTGGTGGCCCCTAATAAGAATAGCCTATATTGAGTTCTTTTTTTTTTTTTTTTTTTTTTTTGCTAGCTCACTAGGATAACTATATGTTTGTTTATTTTTTTTGAGACAGTGTCTCATATATTCCAGGCTGGCCTTGTACTCTAAATGTAGCCAAGGGGTGACCTTGGATTTCTAATCCTCCAGCCTCCAGTTCTTGAGTGTTGCAAGTATGGGTGTGGGCCACCACACTTGGTATTATGTGGTGATGGGGATGGAATCCAGGGCTTTTGTACATGCCAGGGAAATATTCTACCAATTGAGCTACATACATCCCAGCCTAGGATGACTACTTATAGCGTTTTCTAGCAATTGCACTGAGCAAACACTAGCTAGCATCACACACTGATGGATGGTTGTCTTATATTTGTTATTCAGGTTTTACTGCTGCATATCCAACTCAGGCCTCCATTCCTTATAGATACAGAACGTCAATAATCCCAGAATCAGAAAAAAAGGGATTTAACAGCCAAACCAGGAGATTCTATCACAAAAAGGTAAATGACATTGCCTTCAAAATTCTCTGCTTGGATTTTAGCTGTTGTGTTTCTCTAATGAACAGCAGGGGGCAGTATCACCCAAGGAGCTGTACCATTCTCCAAGGAGACACTGTCAGTTTGGTAAGGAACAGCCTGAAATTGATTGATTGATTGACTGATCGATTGACCTAACTATTTACTGTGTTGGGGATTCACCCCAGGACTTTGCATATATTATCTGCTTGGAAAACATTACCAGGGGTCTTGCTATGTAGCCCAGCCTGGCTTTGAACTTAGGTTCCTCCTTCTTTGGCTTCCTGTGTATTTGAATTGAAGGCATGCGCAACCACCCCCTGCAGCCAAAATTATCTTTAATTTGAAAAGAATAAAAACACAAGTTCTTCTAAGTCCTGTGTGTATGTAGTAGAAGATAAAAACCACCCCATTCTGATCTATCAAAGGGAATTATATAATCCTAGATAACACATAGGTAAACAAGTTTCTAACAATTTTATAGTTGTGTTTGTGATGAATTCCCCCATTAAAAATTTCCTTAAACAAAAATAAAAATAAAATAAATTTCCTTACACAATGTCTTATCATTATTATGGGGGTTGATAAGACAGCTTGAGACCTGGAACCCCCAATGGTAGAGAGCAGCTAATATTTTTTAAAATTTCCCTCTGATGTGTTTGCTATGATATGTGCACACATACAAGTAAATAAATAAATGCAACTAAAATAATGCTATACTGTGCTCTCCCTATCCCCTTTTATCTAGGTCTCCAAGTCTGGAAAGTTCTGGTTGTCTCCCTGGCCAGCCTTTATTTAACTTATTCCTGGGGGGTTGACCTTCTCCTTTCTCACCAGCAGGGGGCTGTAGCAACTCACAGGCATGCCTGCAGCATCTCCACCACTTGACATCCCTCCTTTTAAGCAGGACCCTGAGAGTAGCATTTCTTTGGAGACGGACTGTTCCAGTTACCTTCTGCTGCATTCTGCAAATGCCTGCCACCCTCCCACCTTCCCAGGTGGTAGAGAAGGAGTGGGAGGACCCCGGTTCTGAACACCCCTTGCAGGGCCCTCACGGCAAGCCCGGCTCTTCCTTTGTGAGCTGGAATAAGGAACTAGAGAGTGAATTAAGTTCTTTTAACCTCTCATTACCTCGGGGTTCTAAGAAGCCCACAATAAGTAATACAGCATACACATATTTTAGAATCACTCGTAGCTTTCCCCAGGGTGATAAATATTTGCTCAGGCATTTTTCTCTTTTCTCTAGTTTCTCTGTATCTTAGTTGTCAGCTTCTTCCCCATTTGCTGTGTGGGTTCTCATTGATCAACTTGAATGACAGTGTGTTAGTTGTCCATGTCCAGGGTGTTCACAGCTCAGTTGCCAATAAAAAGAATAGTAGCTGTCACTGACCAATCCCTACTATGTGTTAAAACATTTTTAGATCGTATCTCTGCTCCCCAGAACAATGCTAAAAGGAAGGGTTTGCTGTCTTCATTGAACATAAGAGGAAACCGAGGCTTAGGGAGGTTAAGTGACCCACCCTCCATCACACAGCCCAGGGTTTGCTACATAAGAGGCTCTAAATAAATATCTGCTGAATCAACATTGAAAGAATTAGACCTCAACCCAGGCAGAGCTCACTCCAAAGCCCTCGCTCTTTCCACACTGACCACGCCTGCCTTTGTGGCCTTCGAGGCTGTAAATTTGGTTGATGAAAGTTAGCATGCTTCTGGAACGGCCTTGGCAAAACAGACAGATCTCCAGGAAGAGAGGGCAATAAAATGTTCCTTGCCGGGGCTCCATCCTACAGGCAAGTTCTTGGGACTCTGATCCAGGAGCTCAAAGTACTGTGTGAAATACTATCATGTCTCCTGTCCAGGGAGCCCTCGTGGCCACCAGAACTGCAAGCTGCATCAATAAAGGCAGAAACCACTCAAGTTCAGTTCTAAAATCTCCGATGTGGTTGCATCCATTTGATGGGAAAGCCTTCATCCGAGCCTTTGAAAGACTGTGTAATTACTGAGGAGTTATATAATTCCCCACGTCCTAAGCACAGAGAATCCACTCCTTCCATGCTCTGTGCCATCAGTCTCATTTTCCCCGAGGGAAATGAGCATGGAGAAGTAATGCACTTGCGCGGCATCACCCAGTAATTTAGTGAGACAATGCAAGTTAACAACAGATTCGAAACCTCCCCTGCCACCCTTCTTAAGACAAGAGGCACACACGCCCTGTGCTGAGCCCACACCCGGTCATCTGCTCGCCTTGGAGCCGTGACCCACTTAGCCCAGCTTTACCATGGTGGCTCAGAGGCAGGCACTCACCAGTGCGGCTGGGCCGCTGAGCCTCAGGGCCAGTTTATATTCCTTGCAAGGATCTCACCCCTGGGGTGCCGGGGAGATGGCTCAGGGGGCCAAGGTATCCCCTGACAAACTTAGTGATCAGAGTTCAGTCTCTGGGATCAACGTCGAAGGAGAACAGAAGAGACTACCTCGGGTTGTCCTCTGAACTCTACTCTCACGCCATGGCACACGTACATCCCTGGTCACACACTTATTTTAAGTAAAGGAATCTCACCACTGGGGCTGTGAGGGTCCTGCACAGATTTGTGCCTAAATTGGCAATTTAGGTTGCTAGGAATAAACTTTGTAATTATTTACAAATGTGCAGCTAACTTTAGAGGAGACGCGCCTCTAGGTGACAAAGCTGTCCAGCACCCCACTGGACATTTTCTTCCCCATCTCCCAACTTCTGCTCCATCTCACCCAGATTCCCAAGCTATGGCTGTAAAGGCCCCACCTAGTGTCTCTGCATTTGCTTCCTCCTCTTAAAAATTAGAATGTTACACTAGACTCCTTTCCTGGGAGTGACGGACGATTGCATGATACCAAACCTGTTGCCTTCCATTTGAATAGCACAGGCTGGTGGGACAGGGACAGTGTGTCTTCTGAGTGGGCATCATTTAAGTTGCCTGATGAAGGGGCTGGAGAGATGGCTCATTGGTTTAGAGTATTTGTTGCCCTGGGAGAAGACCTGCGTTAAATCCCCATCACTAATATGGTGGCTCATAAAATCACAAGGAGACTGAGTGTGCTGGCCCATGCCTGCAATTCTATCACTCGGGAGACAGGAGAATCAGCAAGGTCATCCTTGGTTGTATAGTGAGTTGAGTCCAGCCTGGCACAGAGAAAACCACCTCAAAAACAAACTAACTTGGTAGTTCTACACAGGGTATGACAGGAGATCTGCCCTCCCAAACAGTCAGGGCCAGAGTTTAAGTTGCAATGAAATCATGCAAGGTTATGTTTACAGATTAACTCAGAATTTATGACAGCAAGTGAAAAGCCCAGTGTAGGATGCCATGCCTGGCCCTAGGTTCTGCAGTAGGACCCCCCTCAAAAGCTGGGGAGCTACTGTGGCCCAGGAGCCAAATGCCAGCTCCCTCGTGACCCCTGCAGGCCCATCCCAAACTCAGGTGGATAGGGATCATCTCCCACTCCTAGTACCTGTGGAGACTGCCAGCTCAACGAGCCCTCCATGTGCTGCTCAGACAAGTGTCACCCAAGCTGTGTGCTGGGTGAAAGGAGGGCAACACGTCTACCAACCATTGCTTACTCAGCCCCATGCCCGCAAGGTGGCCCTGGCACTGAGGAGACTGGTGGACAATTACTTCTATTCTGATTATTTGGAAGTGTCTCATATAAGAGATCAAGGGGGTGTTTGAGTCCACAGCTGGTTTTATCCTGCTCACCCTGAGAGTCCTGCCCCGCATCCAGCAGCCTCACAGGGACCTGCATCTGGCTTCTCTGCACCTGTGGTGTTATGTAATCCAGTGCTTCCCTCCCTTGAAGCTTTGGGTGATTTCTCCAGTGTAAACATGCCTCCAGTGACCCATTTCAGTGACACCGTGGGGATTTTAACGGTTCCCTTTACAGGCCAGCTCCAGCATGCTTATCCCATGAGATTTGCTTTGGACCTTCATCAAGAGTAAATTTCATCCCCCCCCAGGCTAAACAGCCCCATTCCCATTTGCCATGGACTTTAGCCATTTTGCAGTCTGACCCAGCTGATGGATGTCCAGTAGAGTTGTCAGATTCAGCAAAGGAAAGCAGGGATGCTTGGATACATTAGAATTGCAGATAGGTAACCATTTTAGCATAAGTATGTCCCAAATACCTTATGGGCTATACTTAAGCAAAAACAGCTATTTGCTGTTTGCCATTCTAATTTGACTGGGTAGGTTGGGTCAGAACAGTGGGCATGTGCAGATGGACTAGGAGCTAGAGATATATCTTCCCTGCCCACTGTTCATACCTGTAAGAGTCACATAGCAGAGGCTGGAGAGCTGGCTTAGCAGATAGAACACTGGCTGCTCTTCCAGGGGACCTGGGTTCAATTCCCAGTACCCAAATGGCTACTCAATTGTCTGTAATTCCAGTTGTAGGGGATCCCATACCCTCTTCTGGCCTCTGCACAGGCACATATATACATGCAGGCAAGACACTTGCATCATTATCATCATGATTAGTCAGTCACATGTCACGCGGTGATTCCTGCTGCAGCTTTCCCTAGTGACAGGGACCCTGGAATCTCACTAGGATCCCAGCACCTTGAAGCCCAATGAGGTAAAAGTTACTCAAGATCATGTAGCTGACCAGCCCAGAGGACAGACTTCCCAATTCACAACCCTGGGAGAGGATTTTCTTTTATCCCATGTAGTCTCATCTAAGAGGCAGTTGGTGTCCGCGGTTAGGAGACTCTCATCAGACTGTAGAGAGACTGGAGCAACTCTACTGCTCCAATTCTGACTCTGATTTCTGCTGGTTAGGCAGCATTAGGTCATCTCTCTTTTGACCCCATCTTCTCAGTTTCCCAGGGAAGACTCAGTGAGCTAGCCATTGGGAAATCTCAGTGTGCTGCGGGGCAGAGCGGCCTCTCCCTCCTGTGGTCCTTCCCTCCTGCACCTGCAGTATCCTGCTTCTGACTCTTGGCCTGGAAGGCTGTGTCCTCTGTTCTTCCTCTGCTTGTCTCACGAGCACGCGTGCACGCGCGCGCACACACACACAGTACCTATGCCTCTATTCTTTTTTTTTTAATTTAAAAAACTTACTTTTCATTTTATATACCAACCCCAATTCCCCTCCTCCCTTCCATCCCCCCATTCACTACTCAGAGGGGTAAGACCTTCCTTGGGGAGTCAACAAAGTCTGGCCTGCCAAATTGAGGCGGGACCAAGCCTTTCCCCCCTGTATCAAGCTCAGCAAGATATCCCACCCTAGGGAATGGGATCCAATAAGTCTTTATAATGAGCTTCAATCACTCTGTCCCCACTCTCTAGACTGGAAAGTTCTGGAAGACATGAGTTGTGCCTCAAACTCTACCTAGGTAAAGCAGCAGGGACAGAACAGTTAGGGTGTATCTGTGTCTGAGTGGAGATAGCAAACTGGAATCTGGGTCCATGGGCTCAAATCTGGGGTTCACCGCTTACTGGCTGTGGCTCTACAGGCCCAGGTTCTGCTTCCTTGGGTGGCTCTGGTGACATACCTACTTCCACGGACACATTCCATGTGGTCAGCATTTGGACTTGGGACAAATTCATCTGCATGTGCCCATTTGTGAAATGGGGACAGTAATCCCTTCCTCATTGGGTGACAGCAAAAATGAGGATGAGCTTTAAGAAGCTCCCAGCACCGGGCAGCACCCAGGAAGCTGCCCCAGCAATGAAGCATCACCTCATTTCATGCCACTTGCTCCTCCAGCTTAGTAACTAGCGCCAGAAACAAGCTGAAAGCTTCTGGAAGCTCAGGCAGCCTGTAGCAGTAGCTCTGAACACAGCTTCTGCTGCCTCTGCTCCCTGTACCCTAGTCACAAGTTGCCCTTGGGCCCCATGGGCTCACCTTATTTTGTCTTCAAGTTCAAGATGGCCTCATTTGGAATGAAGGTTGTTTTTGTTTCATTTTGCTTTATAAACATACACACTCCCCAGTTTCCCTTCTCTGAGGCCTCAGGAGGAAGCTGAGTCAGGTGGGTGTGGCTACCATGAAATCGGTCACCCTCCCTTTACCTCGGGCTTGGCTGACCCAGTCCTTGCAGGCTGACATGCGCACTGGCACATTTCCATAATGACATGAAACCCCCCCACACACACACAAAACAGTGTTCCTTTAGAATGGGGATGGGGACTTAGTGGAAAGAGATCAAGGGCTGTGGGAGACCTGACCAGAATTAGGATTCCTGCCCCTCCCACTGGTAACTGGGATACAGATTGGGCAAGTCAGAGAAATGGTGGAGTGAGCCTGTCACCCCTGAAAATGATGGAGCCTGTTCTGTAGGATTAGAGGAAGGCTTAGCATTAATGGATGGAAGCTGGCGGAAAAGCGTGCTGAAGCTGCCGTGCCCAATGACACTGCATTCTTGTTCTTTTCAGAATGACAACCCAGGCCCTGGGTTCTACAATGTCATCCACCAGTCTCCAGTGTTCAACAGTGTCTCTTTTTCCAAGAGAGGAACCTGCACTTTCCCCTCCTCGGTGAGAGCCCTTGGGTGTTAGATGCTCAGTAATTCCCTCTGTCCGGTGTGCGATGACATGGTGGATGGCTGATCCTTTTTCTCCAAAGGTCCCCGTTCTGATTAAGACAGCAACCACTTCCTGTGAATTCACAAAGATGAATCTGAGCCTGTGTCATTAGGCCATTTGTCCCCACGGATGTATATGGATGAGGCTGGGTGAAAGCTAGAAGTTGGTTGTTGAGCACAAGAGGCAGTTGCCTTCCTGGGGCTTTTGGGTATGTCAGGGAAATTGCTGTGTCCTGCCCCAAAGTGATTTTTAACACTTGCTTCAAAATCACTGGGAAATTGGAAAGACCAAAAAAGAAACTAGGGGACAGTTTGATGGCATGGAGAATAGGAGGTGCTGCCGCCAATGCTGATGGCCTGAAATGGGTTGCTGGGACCCACGTGGGACGAGAGAGCAGACCTCTGATACTAAAGAGAACTAAAGAGGAACACACACACACACACACACACACACACACACACACACGGAGGGGGGGGAGAGAGAGAGAGAGAGAGAGAGTACCCTGGGCCTGAAATTCAGGAATCTTCACGGTACCACAGGGGACTTGATCTTGCAGTCAAATACATAAAGGAAGTACCAGAGAGGCCGAGCAGACTCTGGTGAAGGCAGCTTTCTTTTGTTTTATTTTGGTGTGTGTGTGTGTGTGTGTGTGTGTGTGTGTGTGTGTGTGTGCTCAGAATGGCGCCCAAGGCTGTACCGCTAAGCTATGGCCTCATCCTTAAGGGAATCAAGCAAGGGAGAGCCAAGCCAGAGCAAGGTCGCCTGAGGTAGAACAGGGAAGGACAAACCAGAGCCAGAGTCCACCCTCAATAGAACACATGCACCTGCTTGTCCCTTTAAAAGTTATGGCAGTCTCTTGCATGGACTTACATGATGCCTCACACTGGGGCTAATTTTCCTATTACTCTCACACAAAGGGACCATTTAAGGCCCAGTGAATACAGCCACCTCTTGTTGAGAGTTGGAATATTCATGAGCAGACTGACTTTTGAGTGTAGGCTCACAGTCTGTGAGCCCTCAGCAAAGTCATAGGATAGCCAAGCCTTTAGCTCCCAGTCAGGAAAAAGACCCCAGAGCTACTGTCAACGAAGTGCCACATCTCATGCCGCGGCAGGAGCCATGGGAAGACCTCATCCTGACTCAGCTGTGGGGCCTGGATGTGACCTCAAACACATCACCCTCCTAGGTCCCGGTTGCCTCAGAGACTCCCTGCAGGCTCTGGGCAAAGTGCAGTGAGAAAGATTTTGAAATTGCAGAACAGGCCATGAGCTAGCACCGTCACCCCCTGAGTCACCCTCCAGACCGCCCAAAACGCCCAGGTGCTCTCTGGGAGCTCCTTTGCCAGGCAGTGCACTACTGTTTCTTCTTGGTGCCAACAAGAGGCTGGACTGGAGACACAGTGCCACAGTGAGGGCCCCACCAGGCTTCACCAGTGGTGACTTTCAAACGATTCTGCTACCCATCCAGAAGAGAAGGCATGGACATGTCTGAAGTGTAGACTCCAACCAGGCCTTTTATTTCTTTAAAAATAATAAGTGAAGAGCCAGAAGAAAAAATAAATTTTTTAAAAAAAAGATTTATTTATTATGTATACAGTGTTCTGCCTCCATGTAAGCCTGCAGGTCAGAAGAGGGCACTAGATCTCATTTCAGTTGGTTGTGAGCCACCATGTAGTTGGTTTCTGGGAACTGAATTTAGGACCTTTGGAAAAGCAGGTAGTGCACTTAATTGCTGAGCCATCTCTCCAGTCCTCTATATTTCTTGTTTTAAAGAAGCTGGACAGTGGTGGCACATGCTTTTAATCCCAGTACTTGGGAGGCAGAGACAGGTGGGTCTATGTGAGTTCGAGGCCAGCCTGGTCTACAGAGTGAGTTCCAGGACAGCCAAGACTACACAAAGAAATCCTGTCTCAAAAACAAACAAAACAAAACAAAGGTTGGTTTTGAAGTGGTGTGTGTGTGTGTGTGTGTGTGTGTGTGTGTGTGTGTGTGTGTGTGTGTGTACATGAGTGCAGGGACCTGCACAGGCCAGCAGAGGGTGTCAGGTCCCCAGGAACTGGAGTTATAGGCAGGTCTAAGTTGCTTGATGTGGATGCTAGAAATGGAATGTCTGAGCTGCCTCTCCAGTCCTAGCTTTATATTCTTAAATACTTGCATTTCTTTATTCTTGGGAAGGGGGTCTCAAGTAATACCTGACTGTGGCCCCACATGGTCTCTAGTTTCTGTCCAAATTGAGGGACAGAGGGCCTTTCTCCCACTTCTGTGTCCTGAGACTTGAGGAATTCAAATCACCCACCTCAGAGGGAGATCACAAGGGCCCAGAGGAGTATGATTGGCCTATAAATTCTACACACTTCCTGGTGGTTGTCAGGGAAATACCCAACCCTTTGAGAAGGCTTGTCTCTCAAAATTTAAGTGATATAAAGCACCTCATTAAGGTACTCCAAGTTTTTGTTCTAGAATCTTCTACAGCTTTGACCAGGAAGCTACATGAGGCAGGGGGGTAGGGACTTTGGTGGTCTTTCTGGGTCGCACAGTGGCATGGTGGTTCTGGAGGAGTTAGTATGTGTTGGAAAGAAGTTGTCATGGGCCAGTGTGGGGTCCAACTGGAGGTGTCAGGGCTGGCAGGTAAACACAGGGCACAGAGCTGGAGAGTGAGCGATGCAGACATGAATCCTATTATGATGCCTCAGGGAACTTGGCATCACAGACGCTCTTTTTTATTTTTATTTTTTAAGAACATTCTCCCCACCCCCAAACATAAAAGCAGTAAGTCTCTGAAGGCAAAAAAAGATGCCAGGGTGGAAAACATTTGCTGTCCCTCCAGGACTGTTCCTCCTGACACATTTCTCTTTCAAATGTCGTATCTGATCTGGGTCACCAGGTGGAGGCAGACTGCCTTGCTGAAGATGGTGGTCCACACCGATTTACTAGTAGTTGAGTTTCTTCTGCTGTGAAATGGCCATAATGTCTGCTGCTCACAGTTGTACAAACCAAAGGAAACAACAAATCCTAGGTAAACAAGCGGCCAGAAAGTGAAGGCGGCTGCCAGCGGCATAGTCTTTGCTGCTGAGAACACTGAAGAGCCTTGCCGCTAGGGCTTGGATTCGAACCTTGGTCAGAATCCAGATGAGAATTGTCTGGCTTCTGGTGAAACCCACACCCCCACGCCACCATTGAGAGCCATCTCCACCTAGCCCCCCAGCAGTGGGGAGAGGGAGGTAAAGGTCACTCACAGCTTCCCCCACTTCCTGTGCCCGGGTCCCATTGACCTCTGTTGAGTGGAGAAACCCAGGGCGGTGTTCCCAAGCTTTTCACCGTAAAATTATGGGAACTCTTTTGTTTTATCAGATCCTAATACTAGCCATGCTGTCATAGGGCAAGGAGATGTTATCATCGAGTTTCTATGGCTTTTACCCCCATTCGTATGGCAAACACTGTGTTTGTTTTTTGAACTGAAAATAGTTTATCACAGTTTCCGGAAGCGGCGGAATTGGTCCTGTTGAAATGCAAGTATTTTAGGGATTTTATGCATGCTAGGATTTGTGGTTCTTGGTGGCTTCCCCCCCCCCCCCGTGGCACACTGTGTAGACCAGGCTAGCCTCAAACTTATTGTCTTCCTGTCTGCCTCCTAAATTCTGACCACAGGTGTGTGCCACCACACCTGGCGTGAAAACAGTAATCTGCTAGGGATGGGAGGCATTCGTGACTAGCCCTGCCCCTTTAAGCTATCTGAAGCAGCTCCCTGTAGACACCACTGGGACCAGTCTAACCCTGGCTATCACAGGACTCCCCACCCACCCCACAGCTGATGAGGTGGATGGAAGTGGCCTGGAACAGGGTGCAGCGAAAATGCATTGCTGGGAAAAATCACTCTCTCCAGGTCCCAAACAGATGACGAATGCTTTAAATTAGTTTACAGAAGTTGGAATGGGTCTGAACTTGCATTTCCCAAGAGCGAGGGCTCAAAGCCCGAGATCCAATTACCACTGTTACTTGCTACAGTCTCGCCTCTTAGGGGGAAAATGCTTGTAAGCGGGGCATGGTGGCTATTGCCCAGCATACCAGCCCTGGGGAGGATGATGCAGGAGGAACACTGAAAGTCTGAGGCCAGCCTGAGCTGTACAGCTTGGGCTACAGAGACCCCGACTCAACAAATAAACAATCAGGCACGCAAGCAATCAAACAGTGATGGACCGTGGGCACCGTCCTTTTCTTTTGCTCTGTCTTCACGGCACCCGGGTCACTTGGCAATGCTGACTCTTTTCCTTCTTCCTTAGTGTGCCCGGCTGGGCAACAACATTTCTAAATATCCTGCTGCCAATGCATACACCATCCGCTCAGAGTTGGTTTCCAAGAAGGACTTCAGCAATTCCTGTTCCAGCATGTTCCAGCTGCCAAGCTTCATGAAAGTGGTCAAATCTGAAACCCCTGCCCCAAACCATTACAATGTAAGGGCATCGCCTGCCTTTGTCCGGTGCCCGTGTTAAAAGGGTGTGTTGCCAGGGTTCAGGGAAGGGTGTGAGGCTTGGAGAAACAGCATTTGAACACAGAGGGTCAGCCAGTGAGCACTGTGAGCAAGCTGGGGATGGAGAGGGAGACTGAGGGTAAGGCAAAGAATCTGAAGGTTGGGCAACGGTAGAGGGCGCCAGGGAGCCGCAGAAAACCCTCTTCTTCCACTCACCTCTCTCTTTAATAAAGAGCCTGGAGTGTTTTCCTGTCTCTCATACAGATAAATACTTACCATTTCACCTGCTGACCCTATTCATTTTCTTTTTAGAATTTAATAAGGAAAACGCAGATTCTTTTGACGTCTTTGTTTTTTGAGACAGGGTCTCAGTATGTAACTCTGGCTGTCCTGGAACATACTATGTAGTAAGGGCTGGCATTGAACTAACAGAGATTCACCTGTCTGCCCCCTCAGTGCTGGGACTCAGGTGTCTGGGATCGTGTGTGTGTGTGTGTGTGTGTGTGTGTGTGTGTGTGTGTGTGTGTGTGTGTGTTAGCGGTAATGCTCTGAGCAGAATGGAATGGGTGGGAAAGGATGCCTGCAGGAAGCAGTAGTCAGACTTTCTTTGTTCCGCCAGCTCCCAAATAATGACAGACTTGTTAAGTACAAAAGCTCAGTCTCAGCTTAGACTTGTTTCCCACTAGCTCTTATAACTTAAATTAACCCGTTTATATTAACCCACATTCTACCCACTTGCTCTGTGTCTGCCTGGTGAATCCCACCTCTCTTCTTCCCAGAGTTCCTCTCTCAATCCGGAAGTCCCACCCATCCTGCCTGGCCTAGCTATTGGCCATTCAGCTCTTTATTAAACCAGTCACAAGGTGCCTAGCAAGGTAAAACAGCGACACATCTTCACAATGTACAAAAAGATTATCCCACGACAGGAAGCTCTGGCTCAGGTCTCCATTCTACCGTGCCCTGTGCCTTGCTCATGCGCCACCTAGGTTGAGGAATGAGCACCAGGCACACAGGTCTGCAGTAACCCAGGGAAGGGGGTGGGCTGTCCTTGGCTAGTCATGGGGTGTGTGGAGCCACCACTATACAATGGAATCAGGGACACCTGCTTTAGGGGCTATGTAAAAGCTGTGGAGAGCATGACCTCCCCACCCCCATGAGCACCCTGAAATCCAGGGTATGATCCACAATCCCACACAGGAAGATGTGAGCCAAAAAGGGCTGCATTTCAAAGGGCTTTGGTCTCAGATCTCATTCTTAAGTTCTTCTTTTGAAACACGATTTGTAAGTCATGTTTGTTTACAGACCTTTTGCTCACCCTATATGACCAGTAAAGTGGACCAGTGAACTGTCATGTGTTCAGAGCAGGGGTGGTGCCTGTTGGGTCAGCACTGGGCCATAGTAACTGGAGGACAGCTGTGTCATTTAGAAAATTTTAATAGTGGCATATAGAACTAAAAAGGATCAGGCGAAGGTAACTTTTATAAACATCTTGTAATTATAAATATTAAGTTTTGCAATATATTTTGTTTTGAAATCAGATACATATTGATATAAGATTATTAATGAGATATTTCAGGAGGACCCTTGTCTCCTTTGAAGTCTTTGCAGTTCAATGTGCATTTGCTATTTATGCCTGTCATAATTTTGGATCAGTCATGTTACCAGGGCTAATTGTAGCTATCTTAGCGTGTCACTGAAGACCCCAGGGGAGAGTCTGA
Organism: Phodopus roborovskii; assembly: GCF_943737965.1. NCBI lineage: Eukaryota > Metazoa > Chordata > Mammalia > Rodentia > Cricetidae > Phodopus > Phodopus roborovskii. The sequence goes on from NW_026126645.1 coordinate 1,625,756, forward strand.
ACTTTGTTCTCTGTGTCCTGGGGAGTTCCGAGGGGGACTGGGAAGGGTGAGACATAACCTGAAGAAGTTTCTAGAACACTTCTTTCAGACTGCAGTGTGGTTCCAGATAGGCTTGCAGGGGGCAGGAATTGTATGGTCTGAGAATGATCTGCATAGATATATGCATTCAGAACCAGACCCTGGCCACCTGGGAGACAGGCACAGCTCTGACCTGTGAGTACCCTCCGTGGAGACAGGCACAGCTCAGACCTGTGAGCACCCTTCCTGAACCCTTGGTTGCAGCAGAAGGGTGATATAGCTTGAACTTTGTTTGGATGCTTCCAGTCCTCTCTGCGCTTCCGAGGCAGACAGCTGCATGCTTACACTGCTCCATTGGGCCCTGGACACAGCAACGTGTGTTAAATGTCTGTCATCAAATGAGTGACCTCTGGGCCCATACAGCTGTGTCTCTGCAAAAGACCGAGGTCCAGACCAGAATTTTTTGCTTTCTGCCAATATATACATGATGCATAGATAAGTGGTATGTGTGTACCTGTGTGTGCAGCTGTGTGCGCGTGCAGCTGTGTGCACGTGCAGCTGTGTGTGCATGCAGCTGTGTGTGTGCAGCTGTGTGTATCTCTGTGTGTGTATGTGTGTGTGTGTGTGTGCACAGCCTGTGTGTGCACCTGTGTGTGTATATGAAGTTGTGTGTGGGGGGGTGTGTGTGCAGCTGTGTGTACACCTGTGTGTGTGTACACCTGTGTGTGTGTGTGGTGTGCGCGCACCTGTGTGTGTACCTGTATGTGTGTCTGTGTACTTGTGTGTACCTGTGTATGTGTGTGTGGTGTGCGCACCTATGTATGGTCCTGTATGTGTACCCATGTGAAGCCATCAGATGTCTTTCTCTATTGATGTCTACCTTTATTATTATTAATTAATTTTTTTGAGAAAGGGTCCACACTAACTGGCTGGCCAATGAGCCCCAGGGACCCACCTGTCTCTGCCTCCCCCAGATATGTACCACTGTGCCTGACTTTTTATGCTGAGTGCTGGGGGTGTGAACTTGTTTATTCAGCAATCCTTTTAATGGCTAAACCATTCCCCCAACCCCATAGAGTGAATGGATTTTGTTCATGAATATTTCAAGGTGACTGAACATAACACATGTATATTTTGAATAATATGTAAGTTCAGCATTACATAGTAGAAATTCCTTCCTTGTAATTCTACTTCTCTTTCTCAAAAAAACCTTATTTTTTAAAATTATGTGTGTGGGGATCACAGTGTATGTGTACCTTAGTGCAGTTGCCCTTGGAGGCCAGAGGCATCAATCCCTTAGAGCTGGAGTTGTAGGCAGTAAGTAATGAGCCACTTAGTGTGGATGCTGCAGGACTGGTTCCCTTATAATGTGGGTTCCCAAGGCAAATGTCACTAAGAGCCAGGTGTAGTTCCTTCAGGGTCTACACACACACACACACACACACACACACACACACACACACACACACAAGCCTCCCAAGTTTTGGAGTCACCTGCACAGGGTCCAGGTGTATTTTCCACTTAGCTACACCTGGAGTTCCTCTCCACATTGCCTCAGTAACTCAGCTTTGGTCTGTTTTTTTTTTTTTTTTTTTTTTTTTTTTTTGTTTGTTTGTTTTGTTTTTTTTAACCTGCTGAGTATTTTCTTAGTCTAATGGTAAAATCTTCCTGTAGATCACAGGTATACAAAAATGTCCCGTTTTCCACAGGTTTTCTGTCTGGGTAAAGAACAAAGCCAGGGGAACTGTTTTGTCTGTAGGAGACTTTCCCCCCAACCTGGAGAACAATGGTGGCAGCATCAGGCAAGGAGCCCAAAGGCCATAATCCCGTTAGCCATGCTGTGCCCTGAGCAGCTTGCCCAGCCTCAGTCCGGTTTCTTTTTTGGAGTCCTTTGCTGTGGGGCTGTTATTATCTTCTCTCTGAGCCTGGTCCTCTCCTGTCCAGTAATTAGCCTGCCCATCTGGCCTTTGTGTGGGAGCACTCTGCATGCAACCTGCCGTCAGGATCCTGGGAAAGGCTACATTCCTCTGCCTCTGACAGCACAAAATCAAAATGCCACCTGCATTTCTCAAGAAACTTTTTTTTTTTTTTTTCAAACAAAGAAGTATCAGGTAGAATCAAGCCATCCCAGCCCCCACTCCCCAGCAAATAGTTTCACTCATTCAGCAAATATTGCCAGCGTTCTTGGGCACAATTTTTATTGCTTCTGTTATCTAACAAATACAGGAGACTGACTACAAATGGGCACTTCAAATATTTGTGATCGTGCATAACAGAAGAATGATCTCAGGCCCCGGAGACTCAACCTTCCCTCCCCCGCATCATTTTTAGAGTTCTGAACGTGTGGGACGCTTTCATAGGTATATTGTGTGGATCAGCCAGAATTCTTAACTTCTGGTCCATCCAGAAAAGCAGAGAGAAGAGAGTGACGGCAGATCTGATCATAATCTTGAGCGATAGGACTCAGTGCACCCCAGACGCCATGTTTAGAGAGCACTGTTTGAACAGAGAAGAGCGCAGCCAGGGACCAGGTGGGAGGCATGAGGACTTGAACTAGATAGGGTAAAAATGGCAGCAAAAGAAATGCAAACACATTGTAACAGCATCACCCCACACACTCAGTAAAAACACCTCCCCAAGGGTGCAGCTGGTCCATGGTGCATAAGAACCCAGCACTGAGAAGAAACAAACAAACAAACGCAACTTTCTCTAGATGGTTCTGTGGTTTAGAGCTCACAACGCTCTAAAACAAGTAGAGTCAGGGTCATCTGATGCATTTTACAGAGAGAGAGAGAATTCAGGCTCAGAGATTAAACCACCTGAGCAGGGCCACACAGCCTTAGCCAGGCAGAAGAGGGACCAGAAACCAGTGTTCAGGTTTCCCTCCTAGCCATTCTCCTCTGGCTTCGCCTAGGTGGGCCTGTGTATGCATGTTTGAGCCGGTGTGTGTCCATGTGTGTGTGCCCACATGCATTCATCCTCGTTACAGACCACTTGGGCTAAGTAGATGGTAAAGGCCTGTGTCACCTTTTCAGTTCACATCAGTTCCCTTCCAAGAAGGACGGGTTTTAATTTGGCTCATATTTGTCACCTGTCCAGTCAAGGTGACAAAGACAGAAAGGGGCAGATACTGAATGATGGAGTGTGTTTTCTTCTGCACAGGCCTCCATCCCCTCCTGCAAACAAAAAAGCAACATCTCTGCTCCAATTGGGTTTCTGTCAAAAACAGAAAGAGGATTCTTCCCCTTGGCCAGCTCGGGAGGGCCACCTCCAGGTAAGCAGCGGCTTGGCTCTATTTCGCTGGCTACCATCTCTCTACAGGGAGCCTGTTCAGAGGGAACTTGGATTTTGTGTGTGTATGGGGATATGTGTGTGTGTGTGATGTGTGTATGGGGGTGTGTGTGTGGGGGATGTGTGTGTGTGTGTGTGTGATGTGTGTATGGGGGGTATGTGTGGGGGATGTGTGTGTGTGTGTGTGTGTGTGTGTGATATGTGTATGGGGGTATGTGTGGGGGATGTGTGTGTGTGTGTGTGTGTGTATGGGGGGGTGTAGGGATATGTGAGGGGGATGTGTGGGGGATGTGTGTGTGTGTGTGTGTGTGATGTGTGTATGGGGGGTGTAGGGATATGTGAGGGGGATGTGTGTATAGGGGGTATGTGTGGGGGATGTGTGTGTGTGTGTGTGTGTGATGTGTGTGTGTATGTGTGGTAGGGTGGAGGCAGAGAAAGTGCTGAACACAGAGAGGCTAAGGGACCCAGTAGCTCTGCACAAGTCCCCAAAGCAGCCTTCTTAATGTGGCCTTTTGGCATCAGGCACACGAGCTCTGGACTGCTAGGTGGGGAAGTGGCATTTTCCTACTGACAGGTAGGAAGAGAGATGGTGACAAAGCCCCAGAGGTCACTCCACTGTCTTCCTAAATCACCAGGTAGGTCCTGGATGCATTTGCCAGTGTTGATTCCACAGGGCTTGTTCTGCCTGCCTGTACCCATAGTCCTGTTTTTAATGCATGGAAGAAAGATGCTTAAAGAGTTCCAGAACTTGTCCATTGCCATTGTCCATTAAATAGCATATCTAAGCCCAGAAACGCCTGACTAGACCCCTGCTTCCCTTCTGGAACCGGGATTCAGGATCACATCAGAGCTTGCCTGAGTTAGTCTTCTGTATTCCAAAAGGTGGCAATACCGATGTGCTCCCATACTTCCATCCCTGTAAGACAGCTAGGGGATCAGTTCAGAGGGGTCCAGAACAGTCCACACAGCCTGACCTCCAGCCTAACCCAGCCAAGCCTGGAGCTTTGGGCCCCAGAATCCAGAGGAGGGGCAGGAAGGCATAGGGTGTGGAGAAAATTGCAGGGCCTGTCAGATTTCAGCAAATCCAGATTAAAGCCAGAAGAGCAGGCTGAAGCCAAGTAACAAAACCATCACTAATTAGGAGGCTCAGCGCAGCCACAAGGCACCCCTCCCCCTCCCCTGCAGTCCCCACAAAGCCCCACCTTGTTTGTTTATACAGCAGAACAAAGCTGGCAACCTTGGGGTTTAGCCAGAGGCCCCACCACAGAGCCCTGGGATAGGGCATCAGTCAGCACAGAGGTTCCCCAGGCTCCCCTGTAACAAAGAACAGAATGGGGACCAAACTGTCCTCCAGCACAGGGGAGGTACCCCTCTTGTTCCCATGGGGGCATCCAGCTGTTCCCAGATGTCTTTCCTGGAGATGACTGACATCCCATAGCATCACCCAGTGTCTCTTCATCACTTTTCCAATAGAAAAGTAAATTCTGCTTAAAAAAAAAAAAAAAAAGTCACCCTCCCAGAAGGCGGAAGCAGAAAGATTGCCTTGAATTTAGGACCAGCCAGGGGTAAAGAAAGAGCGAGGCTCCATCTCTAAAAGAAAAACTCAAACAAAGCAAAGTCACATTCACAGTGCTTTAAAAATTTGAACTATCTCCCCTACAGGGCCACCGCTACTAAGATTGTTCCCACTTTCCTGGGTCCCACCAGTTCTCCTGAATCTCTTTTCTTGGCACGACTCCTCTTGACACCCCGACCCCAGCCCTGATTCATTCATGGTTGCTGTGCATGGAGTCATTATAGTATGCATAGACTTTCAGGTTCTCTGTTACTTTTCCATTCACGCATGTCCTAAAACTCATATTAGTATGTGACACCTATAATCTCAATATTTGGAAGGCTGAGGCAGGAGGAGTGTTAAAAAGAGACTGTGCTTTTTAAAGGGGTGGGGCGGGGAGATGGCTCCACGGGCGAAGATCTTGCTGAGAGTGCATTGGTGCATTGATGCATTTCTACCTGAAGGAATGGCAGCTTCCTGTAACTCCAGAGCTGGGGAGGCAGAGATAGGTGGTCCCTGGGGTTTGCTTAGCCAGCCAACCAGGCCAAAGGACTCCAGGTTCAGTGAGAGACCCTGCCTCGAAAATATAAGGAGGGCTGGCAAGATGGTAGCAGGCAAAGGTATTTGCTGTCAAGCCTGATAACTTGAGTTCAGGCCTCAGGACCAAATGGTGGAGAACCAACGCCCTCAAGTTGCCCTCTGACCTCCACGTGTATGCCTTGGCACATCTGTGAGTCCACGTACATGTGCAAGAATAAATAAATGAAAAGGGTTGTAAAAGGCAAGAGTAATCAAGGAAGACACTTGGAATTGAACTCTGGCCTCCACAGGCACCAGCACATACAAGTACACACGTGTTAACACAGGTGCAAACAAACACACATACAAATAGATGAAAGTACAAACAAACAAAAACAACCAAAAACAAACCCCAGCTATGCACAAGTGGCCTTCTGGTGTTTGAGAGTGTCATTGTGGAACTTGCTTTCCCTTGCTGGCTCAGTGTCTGTAATGCTGCCCGGTCCTGGATGCTGAGGCTACACCCAGTGTTCACCTGAGGGGCCCGGCTGCGTGTTCAGCTTTATGCCCAGAGCTTTTGCATTCATTGACCAATGCCCTAATTTCTAAGTGATGGGAAGGCTGGAGCAACATGACCAGGTGTCTGTGAGGGCCTTTTCCTGGCACTACACGTCTCTCCGCCCAAATACCTGTATCCCCTGCCTGAGCCGTGAGAACTTAGAGGGTGAGACTGCTCTCTGCTCTCCCCCCCAGCTCAGGCCATTTCCTCCTCCTTTAAACTTTGTGTACAAGTGAAGTGGATTTGAATATATTTTCTTGAGAGAGAGCACGGGGCACGGGCTTTCCACACAATAGAATCTCAGTAAGAGCCTCCTGTGTAAGGCTGGAGAGATGACGCAATGGTTAAGAGTACTTGCTGCTTTTCCAGAAGACCCAAGTTCAGTTCCCAGCACCCACTTCAGGTGGCTCACAACTGTTTGGAATTCCAACTCCAGGCAATCTGACCCCTCCAGGGGCACTTACCTCATGTGCCCACATGCAAACAAGAACACCTAAAAATAATAAAATTTAAAAAAAATTAAGAATTTATTGCTCAGGGCTGGGGAGGTGGCTCCTTGGGTAGACGGGTACTTGCTGTATAGGCATGAGGATCCGAATTCAAATCCCCATTACCTACAAAGAAGCTGGGTGTGGTCACACATGCATCTATACTTCAGTGTTATGGAGGGCAGAGGCATTGCCTCTGGTCAGTGAGAGATCTGAAATAAGGCAAAAAGTGACAGAACATGGCAGAGCATCCCTGATCTTTATGTGCACACAGGCATGCATGCCTGCATATATATGTATGTACAATGCATACACTGTTTGCTCATTTGACATTGATGTTACATTATATTTAAGATACTATTCAGCTACTGGAACCATCCTGTGCCCAGAAAATGGATTATTTACAGGGCGGAAGTTGTGTCAGTCCAGGGCTGTACCGGTGTTTGGGCGTTCCTTAGGTGCCTGCTTGGATGGTTGTCCTCTGGCTAGTTAATTCCTATCTCTAAGCTGCAGGGCCCTGGGTATAGGTTGGAAAAATAAGACCCAGGGGTTGAACTGTGTTATCCAAGTGGAAGGCCTGGCTTTCAGCCCACGGAGGCAACCTTCCCGTCGGACCCACTAGGACCCACGGAAGTGACGTCACTGTGCTGGCTGTGAGGTGCCTGGGAGAGGTGGTGGCGGGTGCTGCTTTTTATTGATCTGGAGAAAGAGCCTCTCATCCTATGTCAATATTTCTCTCCATCCAGGGCATTACAATGTCAACGAGTCTCTGGTGAAGCAGTCGCCAAAGGTCTTAATGTCCTGCTTCAAATCCAAAACTGGCCGTGGATTAAAACTGACATCAACAGGCCCAGGGCCTGGTTACTACAACCCCAACAATCAGACCAAGGTTCTGAAAAAGCCTCACATCCCGTGAGTCCTGCATTTTCTTCTGGGGTAGCTCCAGGGGATGCTCAAAGGGACAGAATGAGAATGGGCACCATTTAGGCAGGACTCAGTCCAGGGACCCCTGCTACCATGTTGCAATGCCCAGTAAGCCATTGGAGAGTGTATGATTGTAACTGAATGGCATCTGTTAGGAACACGTGTGCCCCGCCATCCCTGCCCCTGCCCCACTTCTCTCCACCATCACCATACTTGCTCCCTGGAGGAAGGAGCTAGGCTTCAGGAAGGCTGAGGAATTTGCCTCAGTGTGCACACTTACATCCTGCCAACAGGACTCTGGGCTGTTAGGAGCTTTCTGTGGCGCCCCTGAAACTGGCTTCTCCTGGGGCCATGATTGCTTTGCTTGTATAATGTGGAGATGCTCTGAACTTCAGCTCTGCTGTGTACATGCTATATGGCCGTGAACAGCATGTATTGCACTCTGTGAGCTCTCATGCCTTCGTCTGTAAAGTTAAATGGGTTTAATTCCTGCCTCTTAGGTTAATTTTCAGAATTGAAATTTTGTCAGGAAAACAGTAGGTGCAAATGGTGACTTAACATTAACACAAATTTTAAAAAGAACAGAGGCCAGAAGAGGGTGATGGATCCTCTAGAACTGTAGCTATAAATGGTTGTGAGCTGTCTTGTGGGTGCTAGGAGCCTAACCCTAGGCCCCTGCAAGAACAAGTCTTCTTTGCCCCTGAACCTCCCCTCTGGTCTCATCATCCACCATCCCTAATGTTATGGTGGATTAACCATACTCAGGGCTTAAGAATTCCTCAAACAGCTGTAGAACTTCTGGAACTAACTGCACATAAGGTTGATCTTGTCACCATCTGAGTCATCACAACTGTTGCAGCCACTCTTGCAGGTTCAACCATCAGAAGGGTGACCACCAGGGTTGGGACTGAGGGTGTGGACACCTAAGCCCCTCCAGGAAGGCAAGGCAGTTGTCAGGGCCACAGCTGCAGTGGGCTGAACATACAGGCATCTGGCAGGGGGCTGGGAACATTGGGCACCATCTGGCTGTCAGTCTGGGGCACAGGGCAGGAATTCAGGAATCTGTCAAGTCAAACAGGACCTGGAGAAGCTACCAGTAAGTTCCCTCTGTGGTCCTATTGTGAGGTCCTGCAGGATCCTTCCCAGGCCCTGGGGCAGAGGACCATCATGGCTACTCTCTCTATTTATAGGTTAGAAACCCCATTCTTCAGGCTAGCTTGAGTCCCCTCTGCCCACGAGTTTTTCCTTAGTCTGCCTGGATAGTGCTGTGGTCAGGGGCAGGGGATTATCCTCCATGGAACCTCCCTTCTTTGCCTCATTGCTGAATGGTGTTGTGGATCTTTGCTGTGGCTCTAGAGGGCTGAATGAAGCAGAACTTGGAAACAGTTCTTACTTTTTCCCAGCTGACACATAAAAGCCGTGCATATTTATGAGACCACATGATGTTTTGATGCATTACCTAATGTTCAAACTGGGAGAATCGTCTGTCTCCTCCAGCATCTGCCTCTTACTCATTACAGTTGAGATTGCTCTATATCCTACTGAAATAGAATACAGCTGCGATTTTGTATGGTGGCTCAAACCCACAGCCCAGATCTGGAAGCTTCAATGAGGAGAACCTACCCAGGAGCTTTCTGGAGTGGCAGCTGTAGGGCAGTACCATGCCAGAGGCTGGTGCTTGGGCCTCGAGAGATGTGGCTCATAGATGTGTTGTGGGTGCTTTTGGCCTTCGGCTGCCCAGCTGACTCAAAGTTAGGAGGATTTGTTGGCTTGCAGGCTGTCTTATGATGTGAAGCGAGTGTTAGCCAAGGTTTCACTTCTCCAGTTCCTCAGTACACATCCTGGGGGTGACTCAGTGAGGTAGGGCAAGGCACAGTGAAGATGAGAATGGGGTCCTCCCGGTGCCAACTGCTGCCAGGTGAAGGAACACCCAGAGACTCCTCTCCTCCACTTCCTGGAGTCGCTAAGTCATCAGCTTTGCTGGCATGCCATCCTGTCAAGGGTAGCCCGAGAATCGAGCCCTTTGGCCCAGCTCCAATCCAGTAATTAGGCTGGGCCAATTATGCTAGGCCCACCTAAAGTTCCTGGGGATTGTCGATTCACTGTGGGATGCATCTTCCCAGGCAGCTCATCTGTCACTGTCCTTACCCTGAAGAACAGATAGATACTGCATTCCACCCCAGAGGCAATCGGTTACCCTTTAATGTGGAGAGGAATTGTGAGAAATTGCCCTTTTATCCCTCCCAAACCTGGGAATCCCCGAGGCAGAGAGCCCATGCCTGGGAGTGTCTAGGGGTCCTAGATGCCTTCCACAAGTGACCTGCTGAGACCGTGAAGACATCCATTATCTCTGAGCCACTGACAAAGGGCTCCCTTGGAAGCTGGAGTGTGCTTAATCTCCTGCTGTGGCTACTGGAGGAGCTTGACAGATGTTTTCATTCATTACTAAGCCACCAAACCCAAGCTGGTCACACTGAATTGCTGGGCACACACATCCTGGGTGTGGCCACTGGACCTCTGTGGTTTCCCAATTGCACCACATCCTGGTGAGGGGGATTTTGGTGTCTGGACTCCACCACCTTCTTTGCAACCTTGTTTGTACCCCCCACACACGCACACAAAGTTTGAGACACAAGCAAAGAGATGATAGTGTCTGCCTTCAGCCCCCTGTCCCTCTGTTATTTCTAGGCTGTTCTCTCATGTCTCACAATTCTCTCCCTCACTCCCCACAGCCCCTGTAAATGTGAAGTTAAGAGGGAGCTCTGATTAGGGCCTTGTAATCACACATTCCCTCCCAGAAAGACCCAGAACAGCCCTGCTCCCAGCACCGTGCCCTTTGCCACGCTGTTCCTTCCTGCAGGAGTGTCCTTCTCTATAGCTCACCTCCACTCTTGCGCGTCCACCTACCTATTGGGGCCTTCCTGGTGAGTCTTCTTCCTGTACACGCACGCAGACATGCATGCATGCGTGCATGCGTGCACGCGCGCGCGCGCGCGTCCGCGCGCGCACACACACACACACACACACACACACACACACACACACACACAGTGTACTTTCCACTTGCCTCGCTCCTCTTTAGGGGTGGTGATCTTGCCTTGCTCATAGGCCACTATGAGGGGTTTGTGCAAAGAAGATGATGGAGCCCAGATACTGTCAAATGCCTGAGGTTGCCAATCTCTCTGCCATGTTCACCCCTGTGTGCCCACTGCTGGAGTGCCCTTCCCTATTCTCACTACCTGAAGGTTGCCCGCTGACTTCTTCCAGGGCACAGGTTTGACTCTCCTAGTGGGAATTATCTCTGCACTCCTGTTTTCATAAGAGGGCTTCACAGTATAGCCCAGGCTACCTGCCTGGGCACTCTTTATAGAGTCCATGCTAGCCCCAGATTTGTGGCAATCCTCCTGCTTCAGATACCCAGGTGCCAGTATTGCAGACATGTGCCTTTATTTGTGCTCAGGACTTTTTGTTTGATGGTTTGATTGGTTTGGTTTTTTGAAACAGGGTTTCTCTGTATAACAGTCCTGGCTGTCCTGGAACTTGCTTTGTTGACCAGGCTGGCCTCATACTCATAAAGATCTGCCTGCCTTTGCTTCCTGAGTGCTGGAATTTGTCATTTGCCTTTATTTGTGCTCAGGACTTTTAAACTCCCTTTCTAACAGACTACTTGTTAGACACAGGAGCAAAACCTAGTTACTCCTAACATACTGTTGGGGTGGTCAGATTCCCTGAAGACACATAGCCAGGGGTAGGGAAGGGAATATTCAAGCCACAGCTGCACTCTTCACTGTCACCATTCAGATGACACTAGCTGTGGACTACCCAGCCCTCAAGATCTGTGTCTTAGTCCAGAACAGCCTGGACTCCTATATGTGCTTGACTAGAGCTGCACATAAAGCTGGTGCTCACTGGAGATGCTGGCATTCTGCTCAGGAGGTGGGGCATCTCTAGAACCATGATAGGATGTAGGAAGGGGCCGCCCAATCAAATGTGCAGATATGTGATGTGAGCCCAGCCCACATCAGGCTCCAGCAGCTACCCCTGCTTGGGCAAGCAGACATTTCAGTCACAGCACTACTTGCCAAAGAATGTGGCTTGGGCTTGGGTCCCCAGACCCAAACCGATGAATGGCTTCATCTGATAGTTGGCTCATGCCAGTTGTGACTTCCAGGAGTCAGGTCTGTCTCAAAAATGTGGCCAGTCACACACATACATGAAATTTCTCAGGGTGCCTTGGGGAGGGAGTCACAGAACAGGGGTGAGGTAACATTTATTTGTAAGGAGAAAGGCCCTTGAGCACACTGTAAAGCCAGGTCCTCCATGATAAGTAGAGGGTACATTCTACCTTCTTCCTGTGGGTACCTTTGTTCTAATACAAACATCCAAGCCAGCTGTTACAAGGTTGGAGCCTCCAGCAGAGCTGGTGGCTTTTCATGGCCTCCGTAGCAGGGGGCACATCCCCACACTGCAGAGTGGCTCTCGTGTGAGCTCTGAATAGGTACTCTCTGTGGGAAATGCTTCACAGACCTTCTTGGTTGTTTCAATTTTGTTTTCATAGGTCCCCTATAATGAGTAGGGGTCCTCGCCCCCTGCTCCAGATACAAGTCAGTCAGTGGCATGACTAAAATTCATACTTCATGCAGGTGTCTCTGGATCCCAGACATCTCAGTCATGGTGTGTCTCCAAATTGTTGGTACTAAGAGACCTGTCCTACAGAGCCACACGTTTGCAACTGGGTCTGAATTTATGTATGCTACTGTCTCTCTGGACACTAGCTCCTTTAGCAAATAAGGAGGTTGACTAGACATCTCTAGGTGTCCTGGCTTTTGGGAGTTAAGAAGGTAGAGACCCAAAGTCAGCAGGGTCTGGGGAGCCAGGACTTCCCCACTGCTTTCAGGCACAGTGTCCCTTCTGGGGTCTGGGTTCTGAGAACTTCACTCCCCTTTCCATGGGAGGCCCCAGAAGAAACTTAGGTAAGACACAGCCCTTCCCTTGTGACTTGACTCCCCAGATGGCCTGGACACCTGGTAACCATCCTAACTGTCGGTTGAGGTGAGGGGACAGTTCTCAAAGGTCCTCTCATTTAACTCTCCACATTGGTAAACTGTTAAGTAGGCTTGTTCCTCCTACTTAGGCATTTCTTTAATGACTCTATGGCAAAGATGCTGTACTCCCTTTCCAGAAGGAAAGAGTGATGGCAGTCTGGGACAGTTTTAATATAAGCAGTGAGTATCCTGTAGAAGTTCTAGATTCCTTCCCAGTGCTTTTCCACCCCTGCCTCCAGCCTTAAGGGGAACCTAGCATGGTTCTGGAATGTCAGTTGTGGGTCAGCAAATCCCTGGAAGGCAGGATGTGGCTTCCTCTTCTCTGGCCATGCAGACATCACAAGTGGCTCATCAAGGCCTCTTTCATCCAGGCTGCAGTTCTCAGAGCTCCAGCCAGACTCCACCAGTTGATCACAGCCAGCACATACAATCAGTGCTACCTGCTTTTCCCAGTGAGCCTGTAATAGGCATCTGTAATCAAAATGTGTTTGTATTCTCACTGCCCTGAGGACCTTATTTTAGGTACCACACCTCATTTCAACCCTGACAAGCCTGTGAGGTATGGCTGTCATTGCACAGACAAGAAACTGAGGCCTGGAGGCCCTGGGCTCACAAGCAACTGAGCTAAGATAGATACTGACCAGGGTGAGCCTGGGGAGGGGGCCCAGGTACCGCCTGTTCTTTAGCCTCTACCATTTCCCCCATAAGGTTGCCGTGGTAACATCTTTCCATTTTGTCTTTTCCAAAGGAGAGGTACGCTCCTGAACTTTTCTGCCCAACCTCTGCCTCTGCCCCCAAAGCCACCTCTCCCTGGGCCTGGTCAGTATGAGATCGTGGACTACGAGGGACCCCCTAAGCATTTCATCTCCAGTGCATCATTTGTGTCCAATACCAGCCGGTGGCCAGTGTTGTCATCCAAACCAAGCCTGCCCGGTCCAGGTCAGAGAACTGTGACCCCAAATCTTCTACAATGGTTTCTCATTCTGAGGCCATCAAATACCTTCAGATTATGGGCTGTTTGTTAAACAGGTTACAAGGGTGAGGTGGGCTTAGCAGGTCATGGGCCCACAGTTTCAATGCGCTAAAATGTTTAGTTTGTGAATGTAAAGAGGGTTTGGATATGAAACCAAGGCTAGGAGGTCCAAGAAGCCAGAGGCTCTGGGTGGTAGTGACTGCACTGGCTGGGGTACACCTCACAGACCTCCTCCCCCCTGCCCTCCCAACCCCCCTTCTGTCTGCTCCTCTCCCCTCTCCCCTCTTTCTTTCCCTCCCCTCCATTCCTCTCCTGTCTTCTCCTCCCTCCTATCGTCCTCTCTCTCTCTCTCTCTCTCTCTCTCTCTCTCTCTCTCTCTCTCTCTCTCTCTCTCTCATTCCATGGCATGTGTGGCTACAGGAGGACAACCTGTGGGTCCTGGGGATGGAACTCAGGCTGTCAGGCCTGGCAGTAAGTGCTTTAAGCCACCGAGTCATCTCGCCACTTTTATTTTATTTTTGAAGACAAGCTCTCTCCCTGAACCTAAAGCTCATTGATTGTGCTAGGCAGCTGGCAGTGAGCCTGAGGGGTCTGTCTGTCTTGGTGCCACCAGTGTTAGGGTAACAAGCACATGCCATCACGATGGCTTTCCCCATGGTCTCTGGGGAGCTAACGTCAGGTCCTCATGCTTGTGTGACTGGCTCTTTACTGTCCCATTGTCCCAGGCCCAGGCATTGTACTAGAAGGAAAGGGCCATAGTGTTTCTAAGTCTAGACTGGCCAAGGAATTTTAAAGCTAGATCAGGTCTGAAGGGCAAGCTGTCTACTGCTTGGCATTTGTGGTAGGGCTGAGTCCCCAGGCAGTGTGCCTTCTTTGTGATGGACACCAGAGACGTCTGAGGGAGTGGTTCTTTGAAGCCACTTAGCTCCTCCCTCCCAACCTATGAGCCTTAGGAGCTTGATCAATGCATCTAGTTCTCCCTGAGAGTTAACAACCTGAGGGGCCCATTCCCCCAAGACAGGCAGTTTCTTATCCCCAGAGGCTCACTCCACAGTGGTGGGTGGTCTCTGTGCTTCTCTACCCATCTGCAGCTCTCTCGAGCTCCCCTTGCCGCACTCTGACAATGGCCAGAGCTGGTGGCATGTGGCATGTGCACAGGAACTGGAAAGCAGAACTGACAAGGTGGCCACCTTGTCATTCACACTCAGCCATTAGGCAAGCACTGTTGATACTCCCATTCTGAGCTGAGGTGACTTAGGGCTGGTGCTGGCCTCCAGAGGCACCAGTCTGGCAGGAGAGAGCCTCTCCCTTGTCTCTCACCCATAGACCAGGAAGTAGTCAGGAGACTGGGGAGGGAGGCCAGGCTCCTCCCAGCTCTGGTTTTGGAAATGTATGACAATCAGGTCAGAGAGGCTGCAGTCTTGCTCTAGAGGGTGTCTGACCAGTGCAGGAGAACAGGGTTCTAACTCAGAGCTCCAGAGGCCTGGGTATGGGCGGGGCTCTAGGTCTGGCTGTTTTGCTGGGTCCTCTGGAAATGGTGTTGGAATATGATGCACACAAGGGGTTCTTGAAGCATGGATCTCAAGGCTCCAACAGGCCATTCCTGTTACTGTGGTTGCCTCCAGCAAGATGACCCTGAGGGTGTGTTAGGAGGATGCACATGCATACATCTGTCTCGGTGCCCTCCAGCAGGTGTAAGTCTGCCTGGACCCATGGGCTCCTCTCAGCAACTTTCTGAGGGAACATGGGAGAGATCCTGGGTCTGTGGCTCCCATGACTTGTTTGCTAGAGAAATATGTCTTACATTGGCCATAGCTTTCAGTTTTCTGAAAAGTTTCGCACTAACACAAAACCCTATCAACTTAAACCCTCTCTTTTTCAAGAATACTGTTGTATTCAAAATTTTCATTTCATATTTTCTAGAAAGCAGTATTGTAAAGTTAGCTCTGTTGTAGAAGTTATAAAGAGTCAAGGAATGTCAGAAGCCACAGTTCAGAGGCAAGCCTTGGACAGTTAAGAGCCATGTAACAGGGCTGGGAAGATGGCCCAGTAGGTTAAGCACTTGCTGTGCAAGCCTGAGGACCAGGCTTGGACCCCTAGCATCTATGCAGAAGCCAGAGTCAACAGTGTGAGCCTGTGACCCAGGATGCAGGCAGGTAGAGCTGAAGGTTTGATGAGAGACCTTATCTCAAACTAAAAGTGGAGCGGGTAGAGGAAGATACCTGGAGGTGGGCCTCTTCCCCTACCTTTAACAACAACAACGAAAGAGCCGTGTAACACAAGACCAGTTGCTTCCTATCTCTGGTCTCAACACATGTAGGCTGCAGGACAGGAGCAGAGCTCCCTTACCCTTCCCAGCTCTGAGGCTAGGCCAGCCCCTGCAGCCACTGCTTTCTTTTGATGCTATGTCTTTCTTTCTCTTCAGCCACATACAAGCCAGAGATCCCTGGAAAGCAATCCTTCCTCTACAATGAGGACAACAAATGGATCCCAGTGATATAATGATGCCACAGGAACTCATGGAGAAGCTCATCTGGCCAGGCCCCCTGATCCTGCTTTCCTGGCCACCCATCAGCAGAACACACCTTTCCTCTGTCACCCAGCCTAGGGTCACACACTGTCTGGAGCTGCCTTCCGGAGACTGGCTACCCCTGGCCCTTCTATACTTTCCTGAGTAGAAAAGAGGAGTAGAGCTCTCTGGCTACCTCCATGTCAGCCTCCAAGCTGGTTTTGGTGACTCCCGTCCCCAGAGTTGAGGAATCTTGAAGCCTGGACTCTGAGGTGCAGCCCCAGCCTATTGTCAAGACAGCCTGTGGTGAATTCCTCGCTTAGATGCCAGTCAGCCAGGGCTCTGAGTCCTGGTCCATGGGCCCTGACCTCAAATTGTCCTTGACTTCTGGGAGGCAGGAGGCCCAGAGGGCTCCACAACAGAAGCACAAGGCTATCCCCTGAGCACCCCTGCTCTCAGCTAATGCTTTGTTATGACCCAGCATGAACATGGAAACCTGTCATGAATCACTCATCACCCATAGACTTGTATTCATCACCAGGCAAGGGAGGATCCAGTTGGAGCTAGAGGCCTGGAACCACGGTCCCCAGGGCAGGGAAAACCTCTGTGTACCTTGCCTTCATGATCTCACTTCCCCAACCTTGCCTCTGCCTGGCCGGGTCTCTGTCGTCTTCCTAACTTCCCACCCCAGTTCTGAGGAAGCACAGTCTCTAAGTTGGTCAGTGTCTTTAACAGATCATGGTTTGTCTGCAATGGCTAGATGGACGGACAGCTGACCAAGACATTAAAATGACCACACATCCTTTCTGTCCCCAGGTGTTGCTAATGTCTGCCACTGTTCTAGATGGGATCCTCTTGGGCTTCCTTTTCTCCTCCAGCCCCTGAGCTCCTTCCAGGATGCCTGGAAAGGAAGTTCTCTGGGAACTGTACATCTGGACTGGCTCCCTGATTGGCTTTTCTCCTGGGGGTGGGGATGGGGTGAGTAAGAGGGAAGGAAGGGATGAAGAAACATTCAATTAAATGGAAGTTTCCTTCTCATAGAAGCTGGGCTCTTTGTGAACTTGAGATTCCTACAAGCTGGGGCTTTGGAATGATGAGGTAACCTGGTATACCCAGGAAACATGGGGGCTTCTGGTCATACTGATCCTAGGGACTGGCTGGGCTGGAGTCCCCTGATCCTGGGTCACATTGGGCAGAGGCTGACAATGTACCAGAAGTTACAACAGGCCTCATCATGTTGCTCCACCGAGTAATGACTGTCTCTCCAAGTATACCAGGAAGCAGGCCACTCGGACAGAGGTGGTGAGAAGGGCAAGGTAGAGGCTGCCCAGATGACTCCAATATGCCATCGAGGTTATCATCACCCCCTTCCTCCCACTACCCCACTGCCCAGGTTTCCTCCTTGCTCTGAGCATCCAAGAAGAAGCTGTGTAGAAGCTAAGAAGGAACTCCACACACATGGAGTCCTGGCATGTGTTTGGTACTGTCAGTCACTTTGCCTTACTGCCCATCACCCTTACACATCACTTTGCTCTACTGTCTAGTGTGGTGTCCCAGCAGCAGGGAACCTAACTGGGTGGGTGGCAACTCTGAATGCTCCATGAGCAGGGCCATGCCAACCATGTCAAAGCGCCAGGCAAAGGAAGCATAACTAGTATAGATTCCGTCTTTAAAATGTTGAGATTTTTGTTCATCGTGGATCTTTGGCCTTAATTTTAAAATGATTTTAGATTGGGCATTGTTGGGTCCATCTGTAACTCTAGTGTTCTGGATAGAGAGTTTAATATTAGCCTGAACTACACAGTGAGACCCTGTCTAATAAATAACAACAAAACAAGAGTCATAACAACCAACCCCCAATGCATTAAACTACAATCTAACTGCATTGCTGGGCCCTTTGGCATCCTGTCATTGTCCTGTCTGAGGCCAGCTCCTCATCGTGTAGCCAGTATCCCAGTGCTGACTGTGGGCGGGGCTTGTGATATTTGACCATGGATTCTGTTGGAATTGGGAAATGCTCAAGGGATCTTGCTTCTTAAACTTTCAGAACAAACAAACAGAAGTACACATACGTGGTGCACAGACATACATACAGGCAAAACAGCCACTCACATAAACTTTTTAAAAGTCTTGTTCAGACATATAAGAAATCCTAATTCATAGGAAGCAGAGCTGCTAGGATTGAAGACAAGGGTGCCCACCCTTCCCTACATCCTGGATCTTTGAGACTCCCTGAAGAGCTGAGGTCCTGAGGTGACAGCTGTGACCAGTGAGGGCCGCACTGTGCTTTTATTGCTAGGGAAATGGCTGCAGAAAAAAAGAAAAGAAAGACGGGAGGGTGAGAGGAAGGCAAGAAGGAAGGCAGGCAGGAAAGCAGTCCCTCCTTTTGGTCTGCTCCCTGGAGAATATGATGCTTGGTTTGTAGTTCTCCCTTGTCCCTGAGGTCTATACATTCCCACAAGGCCACAGGGTACCAATGTGATGCACAGCTGAACCATTGAGAAGAAGTGATATGTCCTTGCCTCTGGGGCCAGTATGAGTTGGGTCCAGAGAAAATGAGTCTGGAGAGTAGGGGCAGAGTTGGCTCAGGTCTCAGTAGCACAGGTCCCAACCTTGGGCTCTGTCTATTGTCCTCTCTGTGAGGACCTCATCATTGCCACTGTGCACCTTTCCAGGTCTTGCTCTCAGCATCAAGACCCCCCCACCCTCATGACAATTAGTCTTGTGAGACCACATATGGACTCTATGGCCTGTTGGGGGTGAGTACCTCTGTTTGGAGTGCAATGTTCATTCCCAGCCTTTAAGTGCAGGACGAGATGCCACATGAAGAGAGAAAGAGGAAGGGCCTCCTCCACCCAAGCCAAGGACGGAGCACGTGAAGCCGGGGAAGTGTGCACAGATAGGCTTTTATTACTAAATCCTATGATATACAAAATGTATAATCGAATAACAGCTAAAAAAAAATAGTCCAAGAAATACGAAATACATATCTTTGAAATGTTAAAAATGTAACATGAACATACAAAATGTTGCATATATATACAATATATTTATATATATATATATCACACAATGAAAACTGTAAATAAGAAATGTGTACAACAGCAGGTGGCAAGGAGATTTGGATTTGCTTCTGTCAGCTCTGTGATGCTGGCTTACATCTTGTACTGAGGAAGTCAGTGAGGAAAGGTTTCCCCTCCAGCATCCTTAAAAAAGCATTTGTTCTGAAAAGTCAAGAGTTTTCAAGTTAATTGGCCAAAGAATGAGAATCCTTTGGTCCGAAGTTGGCAGAAGGATATAGAGTGAGAGGATCAGAATCAATCAAGGCAGTTGGTGTAGCCCTGCAGAGAGGGTGCTGTACCCCCCCCCCCCCAGGCCTCTGCCAGGAGACTTAGAGAAGGCAGGCAGGCAGGCAGGCAGCTGGGTCTGTGTTGACCTGGACTCTTGGTCTCTGGTGGATGGGTACTTTCAGCAGGCTCTGGAGTGAGTTCAAGTCTGCATGGAACACTTAGATCCTGCGGCCTCCATGGTCCCTCCCTGGCCTTGACATCACTGAGTTTGTGGCTTGAGAGACCTCTATTTGACAAAGGCATTTCAAGTAACAGTGCTGATCCAGAGGCTGCACATAGCCTGAGCAAGGCCTCGGGGATGGATTGCTTGAGGCTGGGCCCTCACAGCTCCTTCAGGGTGATCTGGATCTTGCCATCCAGCTCTCCCATGTCCAGCAGGAAGGCCACGTGGTTGCTGTAATGTTGGATGATGTTGTTGTCCATGTTGACGAGGATTCTGAAAGATCAAGGAGGGAGACATAGTTGCAGTGTGGCCAGGCCCTGTATCCCGGTCCTCTGACTAACAAGGATGATAGACAGCCACATACAGGCACCTCAGTAGCTTCCTCTGACCCTCAGAACTAGGCTGTAAGGTGGGTACTCCAAGTGACCACGCCTCTGCTCAAGCCCTAGCCTGCCAACCATACCAAGCTGGTGCCTGCTGGTGGACTGCCTCCCTTCTCATGAGCTGAGTGTGTGGGGGTGCTTTGAGTAACCGAGGTGCAACTCTGGGATCTTTAGTTACTAGACTGGGAACTTGGACTGTAAATTCAAGTTCAGGAGCTGTGAACAATCTAGGTTTTAAGAAAGGATACACTGAGCCACTCAGGTATGCTTGCCTGAGCCAGAGAGGCAGGGGCCATATAAGACCCCTCCCAGTTGACTCTTATTAAGGTGAAATCTCAAGATAATTGTAAACTAGAATGGAGGAATGCAGCCCCACCCTCCAGGCAGGGACCTGACCAGCCCAAGAAGTAGACTTTCTATGGCTATAGACTCTGAAAGGGCCAAAATCATAGTTTGTGCCAAGGGTATCCTGTAAAAGCTGACCCCCTGATAAAAAGTACCCAGAGGTGACCGGGGATTCACTTTGTCCCTTCTCTATTAATCTTCTGAGCAGGTAATAGAATTGGGTACATACACTCAACCATCCATATATCCGTCCGTCTGTCCGTCCATCCAACCATCTGTCCATGTGTCCATCTATTCACCCACCCACCAACCCACACACACATATGCATACCTACATCTATCTGCCTACCCATCCATTCATACATTCACCTACCTATCCATCCCACCCCGCCTCTTTGCTCCATCGACCCATCCATCTGCCCTCCATATACATTCATCTCTCAGCCTTTGCTGGACCCTTTCTTTTTCTTTCCTTTTTTGTTCTTTTTTCTTGTTTTGTTTTGTTTTTTAAAGACAGGGTGTCTCTGTGTAGCCCTGGCTGTCCTAGAACTCACTCTATAGACCAGGCTGGCCTCAAACTCAGAGATCTGTCTGCCTCTGCCTCCTGAGCACTGGGATTAAAGGTGTGCAGCACCACTGCTTGGCTACTGGACCCTTTCATGTGCAGGGCATTGCTCCAAAACCATCAGTTGTGTGGAGATTAGCTGGGCCTGAATTCTGTCTCCCAGGGTGTCACACAGAAAAGGAGACTGAGTTCTTATAACTCTGCCACTGTAGTTCATAGAATGGAGAAACTGGGTTCGAGGATGAAAAGTTATTCTGCGGCTGATGCTTGTGGATGAGAGTTCAGGTTTTAATCTAGACCTCTGTCTCTATATAGCATTTTTTCAGGATTAGGGGATGAACTACAGAATCCTATAAATATAAGTTAGGAAGTGGGAGCCAAACGCCATGTTTGGGAAGAGCTCACGTAGATGCCTCCTTTTGTGAGGACTCAGGGGATAGTGACCCCGAAGAGGCCTGTGGTCTATGCCCTGTCATCTCTGCCAGCACCAGGCGTGCTGCCAGAAGCATCTTTTGGGGAAAAGGTTGGAGCTGGGGCTTGCAGAGGCTGAGACTGGCTGGCAGGACCTCATACTCCAAGGTGATCCCCTCACCCTCTGTCCAAGGTGATCTTTGTCTTAGGGGCTGGAGGCTAGAGAGAAGCCAGAGAGCAGGGCTGGATGGGGAAGAGAGGATGTACTCTGGCAACTTCAGGGTTGGGTTGTCTGTTTCCCACAGTGGCATCAATCAGCTTCCACATATAAGTGTCTCCAGGGCAGTGGTATGAAGATGGACCCTCCTGTCAGAGGTTAGTGACAGCTGGGTCTCAAGCAGCAGGGGCTTGTCAAAAGCTATTGCCACTTCCTAGCTTCCAGCCTCTTCTGCCAGCATCAAGTTAAACCCTTGGCCCACTGCCAATAAAAACAGTGTACTGGTTAGTCTTTCAAGCACTCTGTGATGCTTGTAAAATTGATTTTATCTACCTTGGTCCGGAGGACTTTGGGGAGGGTTTGTGAGAGTAAACTGGATTTAGAATGTCCACCTTTCTCTGATGTGGACATAATATTTGAATGATTTCAAATTTGGAAATATGCTCTTTCAGACCTTGGGCTGAGGTTTTTCACCACTATGGGGGCCATGGAGTGATGCTCTTGTCTGTAGAGCTTGGCAAAGAAAGTAGCAAGGCTGGCCACTGACTTTATTGGCATATTCCTTGTGGTCAGAGGAACAAGGAGAGGGGGTAAGATGGGGGAGTGTACTCTAGAATGCTGAGGATCCCTTTTTGCCAGTCCCTAACTCAGGACCACTACTTTGAATGCCAGCTTCTTTGTCTGTGGGAACAGGAAAGATCCCACTGAGCCCAAAGGCCCATGAGATGCTGCCAGGTATCATTGAGTACAGCATCTGGCCTGGGGGAAGAGCTTCCACAGCGGAAGTAATTTACAATTACAGCTTGTGCAGTTGCCTTGGTTGACAGGAAGGCCTTCTAGCAAAAGAGCCAGGAGCCAGAGTGGTGCCATCCTCACAGCTCATCAGCTTCCTATCAGTCATACACAAAGGCTATCCCCGGCCCCTTAGCCTGGCCTGGAATGGGATTTGCAGGGGAGCCCTGCATAGGAGAGGCAGGGAGCAGGGCATGTGGGCGTGGCACTAAAGGAGAAGTGGGGGCAGGCTTGTCTGGGCAAGCAGACATTAAGTAGATTCTACTCCAGTGTGTGAGCCCCCGTATGAAACCGAAACTTGGTGGGAGGTGGAGAATAGGGGCGGGGTGGGGTGGGGAGACCCCACACACAGACAAACCCCTCTAGATTCTCATGCAACCCAAATCAAATGGGCCCTTTCCTACAGCCCAGCCTTCTGCATGGGAGGCTAGCTGGGGGTGGAGTAGGTTAAAGGTGAGCTGGGCTGGAGGAAGGAAACCAGGTCTGGGGATGGATGGGCTTTATTGTGCAAGGCCTTCTCAATGGGAGAATGCACAGACCTCAGTGTGGGTCATATGCAGGTGAAGCTGGAGTTAGATTGTCTAGCAGGGTCTAGCTATGCTGTAGGCAGAGCAGCTGGAGGACGGCCAGGTCCTGGAGGGTATGATCAGCTTCTCTCCTACCTCCTCCAGCCTATAAATGGAACAGGCCATGGAGCTTCTAACTCCCAATCAAATTCCCACTTTGGGTCATGGTAGCTGCCCCTTCCTGTCACACTCTGCCTGTGTGGCTTTCCTGGGCCTTTTTGCCTCGCTGTGCCTTGGCTCAGTGCTTCCCACACCTGCTTATCATCCCTGAGCCTCAGTTTCCCTGCATGTAAAATGTGGGTCACGTTACTTACCTGCCAGTGTGACTGCGAGAGTTAAATGAGATAAGCTTAGTCTGATGTCTGACATATGAGAATCAAGTGAATGGTGGTTGCTACATGAATAATAATAATAATAATAATAATAATAATAATAATAATAATAAAAGAACTTTGCTCTCCAGTGGTTTGGGGACTTGAACTTGGGTCTTGAACTTCTCTATGCCACTAGGTCGCTCCTAAGAAGACCCTTAAACTGCCCTCTCCCCACTCTCATCCTTGTTGCCTAGAAGAAGTGTCTGGTTTCTGCAAGTGGAGAGGGGACCATGGCCTTGGCCTGACTGGAGGGACTCTCCACCCCCACTGAGCACATTCTCTGCAATTCTACCAAGGGCAAGCACAACCTTGGCAGTTCTGAGTAGCCAACAGACAGGAGGGCTTAAGCGACACTCACCCTCGCTTGCATTTCTTGTAAACTTTGCAAATATTCTCCTCAGGGAGTCCATACTTCTCAGAGATCTGGAAGGAAATGGTAGGGTTTCACTGCCTATGGCCATAACATTTATACACACTTTATACCACTGCCTTTTACTTGGTGGCTGTAAAAGTAATATATATCGGCATTGTGGGAAAACTAAGAGAATTACAACAATCCTACTTCCCTGAGGTGAACCTCTGAATGTATACCTTCCCCTCAGTGGGCTGTGTACATGCCTAAGTTTATAACACACATAGGGGGGTTGATATCATTTTGTAATGTCTTATGAGAAGTTGTATTATAACAAACAAACACTTAGCAAACTGCATTCTAGTGTCTATAAAATATCTGCTGAGCAGCTACAGTTTCTTTCCTCTGGTTCTCACTTAGTGTCTGACATTTGGATCTGTGACTAATGAGCTATTTTCACCGGCTGGTGACATTATGCAAACTGTTTGTGGCAACAGCAATAATGTCCAGCCCAGAGGACTAGATGTAATACATTCAGGACAGATCCTGCTGTGTACCAAAGGCCCCATGAGCGGACTCTGTCTTGGGAGCAATGGGTATGCTCCTGGCCCTGCTGTGAGGTGGGGTAACCCATACGTTCCCCTTCTGGGGAGGAGTTAGTAATTGTAGCTGATGGTGGCAGTACACCAAGCTCCAAGTACCCAAGCCTGGCTCAGAGCCTAAAAGCCCATTATGCCACATGGGAGCTTCCTCTACAGATGAGGCAACTGTGGCTCTGAGGTTGGCTGAGGTTGGCTGCACTGGGATTGCCCAAGTTTTTGTTGTTGAGATGGGGTCTCTCTACATTGCTCCGGAGGTCCCAGAACTCGCTATGTAGATCAGGCTGGTCCTGAACTTACAGAGATCCACCTGCATCTGCTTCTGGAATGCTGGGGTTAAAGGTGTGTGCCACCACACCCTAAGAGTCGTAGAACTTTGACCAGCATTCTCACGTCTTAGTTTCGCTTTTGTGAAATGGGTGTGGTGATACAGAATGTATCTGGATGTACACAGAATGACTCTGAAAGGACTAGGTCTAGCCCACTGTCAGAGCTCAGTCAAATGCCAGTGTCGCATGGACCTAGCAGCCTGGAAGCTGCAGTCAAGCCCAGGCATGGGACGTGGGTGGCAGGTGGCCCTCTGGACATTTCAGAAAGAGGATCATGTTCCATGTATTGGGTAGACTGGCAGAGATCCCTCCAAACTAGAAATGTCCTTAGTTTTATTTCAATGTCAGTGTCGCTGGAAGCTGCCAGGGAACAGATCTCAAGTCTGTCTATGGATGACTTTGGGAACAAATTGGATAGAGGTAGAGGGCGCTGTCTGGAAAAGTGGCAAGCTCTCCACCCCACGAAATTGAGAAGTCAAGAATGGGTGCGGATGAGGCTAATCCTCTAAGTTGCTGCTTAGCCTAAAGATTTTGTTTCTATTCAAGTGACATTGACTTTTTGTGAGCCCAATTTCCTGGGTCTGATGCCAATCAGGCTGACAATATGTTACAAGAGCAGGACAGCCCAGACATAACAAAACGCCTGGCGTGTGAGCCTCCCCTAGCAGCCCATGAAGCTGGCTAAGGGTCCCTCAGCTACAGGTGCTGAGCTGTCTGTCCTAAGAGGTTCCACCTTCAAGTCCAAGGCCCTGGTGATCCTGGTGGCCAGAGATGCCGTGCACTTGTCTAGGCTGGCCTGTCTGCTTGCTCTCAGGAGGCTGGGGGTTGGGAAAGGTCTCCTGGCCCAGATATGGTCCCACCCTCAGCCACCCCCAAGTCCTGCAAGCAGGAGGGATGAGGCCCCCTGGGAGGGAAAAATGAATGTCTCTGGGCCCAGCCTTTTTGTGTGTGGGGGTTTCATTCCCATTAAAACAGAAACAGGTTTGCAAAGCCAACAAAAGCCCTGGCCTGTCAGACAGCAGCCATCAGATTAAGGAGGATTTATGGTGTGTGTGACTCTCAGGGTGGAGCGGGACTCTGACAGGGTGATAAGATCAGGAGGCACACACCCTAGCAGGGCCCTGGCCCCCTGCGGGGTTGGAAAAGTAGCCCACCAGAGCCCTCCTGTGGGAAATGAGCAGGCACCTTACCGCATTCCTCAGCCCCTTCAGGTCCGGGGTCTTCAACATGAGTGCATCAAACACCTCCTCTGTCTCCCTCCGCACATACAACAGGACTGAAAACCAAGGGGACAGAGAGGTCACTGAGTGTGGGGGCATTTCAGGGGACAGAGAGTCTTACAAGGCATGACCTTGATGTGAGTGAGAGTTAGCTAGCATCCAGCCCTTTATAGACTGCCTTGACCGTGTGTATGTGGTGCGGAGGGTTGAATCTTGGGTCTGGCTCTACTACCAGGCAGCAAGTGACCTTGACAAGGTGGTTTCAACACTGTTGAAATTGGGGTTCTTGCTTCCTACTTTAGAGTTGCTGCTGAAATCAGGGACAGTGTCCAGAAACCTCCCAAGTGCAGGGCTAAGTTTGATTCCTGGCAGCTGGTGGATCTTCCCTGGTCATCTAAGCCTCCAGGGGCTTCTGTGTCCCACGCCCAAATCACAGACTTAAGGATGTCAAAGCCAGACAGTCAGACATGGGAGCCCACCCTACTCTAATCCACTTAGAGAACTGTGGGTTTTGTTCAGCCCACCAGGCTTGTTGCCTGTGCTAGCTTCCTGAGGCGAGCCATGTCCAAACAGGGTCGAAGCCACAGATGTGCTCCAACTCTGTGGGCATCTATCCAAGCTCTGGAGTGTTCTCAGCCACCCCCAAATCTTGGCCTAAACATACTCCAAAGAGTAAATCAGGCCTTGAGTGGGGTACTTCAGGGAAAGCTTTGGGGGCATTTGGAAGGGCTCAGGCTACCTCTCTGAAGGTCATCTTCCTTGGCCTGTTTAGAGGGAAGAGGCTCAAACTCCTCGGCGAAAGGCGAGCAGGTACGCTTCAGGGGCAGCCTGTGGGGACAGCAGAGAAGGACTGGTGAGGACAGCTGGCCCTCCAGGGGCCCTTGAGAAGGCCCTGAGAAGGGATAACAAGGTATCAGGATAGAGGTGAAGTCCTAAGGCTAGGAGCAAGTCTAGCTGGGTCAGACCCCACACCTGCCACACGCCAGCGGCATGTTGGACTGGGTGCCCGTCCTTAACCTCAGGTGATATGTTTGAGAAACAGGGCATGGAGAGAGCTGTCATGCTACAGGAGGTTGCCTGCCTTGCATGGCCTTAATCAAAGTGGACATTTCTTCTAGAAGAAGCAAGCCATGGAGGAGTGGAGCCATGGGAGGATAGGTTCTATGGGGTCTGGAGGGAGACCCAGCTTTGGTTCAAGTCCTATCCCTACTGCTTAACAGCTGGGTGGATATGAGTAAGTAGCTTCATTTCTCTGAGCCCTGGTTTCCTCATTAGAGGACAGCCATGACTGCCTTTCTGACCCCTCTGCTAGGGCTAGTGTGAGGTGATGACAGAATTTGGAGTGAAAGCCCCATATGAAACATACATGTTGTTTATAGGGGGGAAATGGATTCCAGCAGATGACTTGTGTGCAAAACCAAGCTGGTTGCCGCCGCACAGTCATGCTGTCTGTCCTTCTGCCTCACCTTCCAAACATTCTGGGTCCCCAGGGCTGCTGGAGTAGAGTCTGGGACTGACAGGGAAGGGCCTGGGTGACTGTGGCCTCTGGGGGGTGATGTGTTGGGGAGAGGGGTGTCCAGCAGAGCTCTGCTTTGTGTTCCCCGAGTGAGTATCCCCATCACAGAGGCCTTTCTTTGCCTTTTATTTTTTACAAGCAGGTGTCTCGCCAGAGATTTGCCAACTTTCCATGTAAGGCAAGCCCATAAAAACCCAGATGGTTTCAGTGGGAAGGGAGGGTCTAGGCTTAGCTCCGGGCATCAGGGAAAAGACAAGAGGCAATGAGAAGGCTACAGGGATAGAAAAGGACAGGACCCCTGGCTGCGTTTTCTGTACCTGTCAGAACTGCTGTGTCCTGCTGAGGGGGCAGCCTGCAACAGAAAGAAAAGACATTTCTGGTCAGGCACAAGAAGAAGAAGTAGACAACTTGGAACATCAGGGGGATGGGTACCAAGCAAGAGCCTTCCCTGCAAGGTCTATACAGAGAAACCCCTAAGTGAGTTGGGGGTCTCAAGTCAGGAAGAACTGTCCAGCTCAGGCTGCTGAGTCAGGGACTCAGGGACACAGTGGAACTGCTATGGTGTTACTGGCAGAGTGTGAGCCAGCCTGATTCCGGCAAACCTAGAGGCAGAGGCTGCAGCTATGGGGCCTGCAGCTGGGGCCCAGTGATAACAGGAAGATGGAGTCGAAGCAATGCCCTTGAGCACACTGCATGTCTGACGATACTGCTACTGCTTCCAGTGGGCCCAGAGAGGGCAGGAGATGGCTCAGGACCACACTGTACTCTGTTCCCTTCCCCCAGGCCTATTCTTCTCCACTGTGTGCAGATACTGGTCTCCCACAGAAAATCTGCCTACCCAGCTGGGGCTGCCTCCTCATTCCTGGGGCCTCAGGCTACAGATGGGACCCATAGAGAGGGGCTGGTGTTATTGCCTAGGCAGTGGTGGCCACCAGGCCGCTTCCAGGAGAACAGAAAGAATGGGATATGCTTATGGGTGTGTCTGAGCTACTTTGTGCTGGTGGCTATATCCAGCTCTGTGATAGATAATATTCCTAAGTAGGACACTATTCATAGGTTGCACAGGGTGATACCATCTTCACATGCTTCCAAGGAGCCATGGAGCTGGGCCTTTAAGAGAAGGAAGTGACTATCTGATAGAGATGGAAACAAATGGGGATGAGGCTAGCTCCAGGCCTTGACTGGCAAAGGGAAAAGATGGCTTCCCCTAAAGGATGGCCACACAAAAGGGAGGTAACACAGCTGAGTTTGGGCCTGGTGCCTCCTGGCTACAGATGCTCAGTGATAGCAACCCAGGCTGGGCAGACAGAGCAGCCAATGGCCAAGGGCACCTAGACCCTGATCTGGGCTTCAGAGTGGGTCAAATTCTGGCTATGTGATTTTAGGAGTGTGCCTCCATCCTGACCCTTGGGCCCAGTATTGTTGACTCATATAAGAGTGCAGTAAGGGTCAGGATGGTGTAGGGTTGTGTAGTTTTCATAACGTTCATGACCAGGACCAGCTACCCAGCCCAGACATGACTCCAATTGACATCCTCCATGAGAGCTTGAGTTGAGATGAGATGGTTTGACAGACAGGTCTTCCTACATACCCACATAGTCATTGGTCATCTGAATCCCTTGCAATTCAACAGAGACAGTTTTCTTTTAGTTTATAAACTAATGGGCAATCATGGTGGTAGCAGGTAAAAGCCCCATAGACAGGCCTACCTGGGTCCAGGGCCCCCTCCTATTGCCCCTCCCACCTACCCTGCTCTTACCCCTCCTGGGCGCTGCAGGCTGGAGAAGTGCAGGTTGGGAATAAACAGCACAGGCTGGGTCTCCAGGTCAGCTTCAGGCCGCAGGTATGTGGTCTCATTGCCTCTGAAGCCTGATAGCAGGCAGCCCTTGATACCTGCTGGGAAAAAGAAGCCATTGAGCCCCAAGGCCCCTTACACACAACCCCCTGACCAGCTTCTCTGGCCTCCTTCCCTTTAGACCACCCCAGGTGGCCCTGTCCACTGTCCACTGACCATTGTTGCTGGAGTCTGGGCCCTTGACCTTCCTTCGAAACTGCTTCCGCTCATCATCTCGCATCTTCCTCTCTGCTCCCTGAAAAGACAGGCGGTGGGTGCTCACCAGGGGCCAGGGGAGGGCTGGCCATGTCCACAGCTGCTGTTTTGCATCCTGAATGTGGGTCAGGCCACAGGGAAAGTGGGAAATGGGAAGGTACCAGCATATGGCACAGCCTGCCTGAAGTCAGCTCAGGCCTTGAGAGAGAAGGAGAAGGAAGCTTATACAGACAGAGAGGCTGCCGGAGGAATAGAGAGGGTGGGGGCAGAGAACTTGTAGGAGAGATGAGCAGGGATAAGGAACCCTAATGGGGAAAAAGGAGCCAAGAAGCCAGACTTAGGACCCCTGCAGAGAGGGGACAGAAATGCAGATGTTGGAGACAGATACCGAGAGGAAAGCAAGGAACTGGCACTTGGAAAGGAAAGGACAGAGAGGGACAGGCTTCTCAGAGGAGCAGGAGGTGCTCCCTGCCCCCGCCCCCTACCTTATCACAGAAGATCTTGATCTGGCAGACAGCTCTGTGTACCAGGCGCTCCGTGCCTGCTCCACAGTCATAGGTGTCAATTTGCAAGTTCAAGGGGACGCCCTTCACCCCCTTCTGTGAGGAGAAGTCTGTGCTCAGACAGTTGACACCGATGAACACCTGGGGACAGAGTGGGGACCTGGATAAGTGGCCTATTCAGGTCTGTGTATTCAGGACTACCCTGAAGCTGTGTTGGCCTCTGCAGGCAAGTATCACCACCCCCTTCCCTTTCACAGATGGGAAGAAGTGCTGGTAGAGCCAGGCTGGTACGCCCCTTCTAGCACACTGAGGGCACTCCACCTTGGGAGGGCACTGAGGGCCATTTGAGGACTGTAGGGGTTGAAGTTTTACTTCTCCACAGCTTGAAGCAAGTTAGGAACACAGCTTTCCTGCTAAACCAGGCACATAGAAGGTGACATAGCCCCTTCACCTTAATGGCCCATTACAGGTAGCATGGCGTCCTAACACTTCCCATGCAGGTAGCCCCATACCATTTGCAGCCACTGGCCACCTGGGTTATCTCTAGTCTATAGCTGTGGAGGCCGAGCAGAGATAGGATGGCTGCTGCCCATTCCCTAGGGAGTGGGGATGTATGAGCCTGGACCTGGACCCACTGATCTGCAGTGGGAAGTGTGCCAACTTGTGGCTTGGACAGACTCTGTCTTATCTACAGATGGGGGTTGTATAAACATGTCCTGGGAGGCTGGGAGAGTTCACACTTACTCTTGTCAATCAGGGACATGGGCAATTCTGGTAAGGGGATGATGGTTCAAAGTCTACCTATAGTCTGTGTTCTCTCAAGGACAGCCTGGGGCCTGTCTCAGCACTGGCACGCTGGGGGCCAGACCCTAGGCTCCAGGCTGGGTTTGGTGTCTGGGATATTTTCCTCAGAGACAGTCCTGACCCTGAATGGTGGGGGTCGGAGGGGCATCTCCACAGACCCCCACAATCACAGGCTTTGGGGGAACTCCCTTCACCCAACCCAGCTGTGATGCAGCTTCCGCCAGCTTCCAGCTAGCACTGAGACCCAGGCCTGGGGGTATGAAGGCTGTGAGAAAAATCCCCACCGAAACCCACCTCTCCCTTCCCATGAAACTCTCCCACCTCCCTGCCTCCCTAAGAAACTCTCTCACCTCCCATGACTGGCAGGCCCCTCCTCTAGCCCCCAGCTCTGTCTGAATAACAACCCCAGCTGGGCCCTGCCTCTCTCCATATCTTCTCTGTGTCCCCCCAGGGGAAGAAGGGGTCCACAGATGCCTTTGGGATGAGTGGTCCCAGGCCCAGTGGGTGTGGTAAGCCTGCTCAGGGTGTGAAAGGACAGACTGGAGGTCACCCAGACCTCAAGGGCCAGGCTGGTGCCCTTTCCACAACACAGTTCTCTGCACAGAAAGGCCCTAAGTGGCCGGCTGGTGATGGGTTCAGGCCTGGGCCCACTACAGCCTGTCAGTTGGGGCTCTAAGCTTAACAGGGTGACGTGGCTTCTGAGGGGAAGGGCTGGGGAGCAGCCCAGCTTGGCAGCCCAGAGCCTGTGTCCCTGAGCCCTATGAATGCCACCACCTCCCTGGGTGCTCAGGACAGTGGCTACCACCACCCTGGGGCCCCTGAAGCCCTTCCCAGGCACTGTCACTCCACCCAAGCCCACACTGACCTTGGCCTCCTCGTTGACATTCCACACAAAGGACAGCGCGTTATAGGCCACCTCCTCGATGTGCTGGACCGTGTTGAAGTTTTCTTTACAGTCAGCTGAAAGTGCAGGGGACCAGAAGGTCAGTGGGAAAGAGACGAGGGTGCTGTGAGGAGCAGAGCTATGAACTGCACCTTACTCCAGGCAAGGACGTGCAGCTGGC
Source organism: Phodopus roborovskii (assembly GCF_943737965.1). Classification (NCBI taxonomy): domain Eukaryota; kingdom Metazoa; phylum Chordata; class Mammalia; order Rodentia; family Cricetidae; genus Phodopus; species Phodopus roborovskii. The sequence goes on from NW_026126645.1 coordinate 1,657,240, forward strand.
CCCCAAGCTGTGGCTTAGAGGTTCCCCTGGGGAGTGTGACACAGAAGATCTCTTAGGTAATACATGAAGGACAGCAGGCAGGGGGCATGGAATAGGACAGCGGGGGCAGGAGTAGAGATCCTGGCAGCTGCCGTTTATGCAATACTGACACATGGCAAGCCTCAGCAAATCCTCCTAACTCTCTGAATATTTAGTTTACATAGGAGGAAAGTAGGGCTCAGGGAGGTTAGGTTCCTTGATCAAGGCCACACAGCTAATGAAAGGCAGAGCAAGGAGCCCACTATCTAGGGGCTGCTGGGTACCTGCCATTTGACAGTTGGGTTAACCGAGGAATAGGAAGGGAGGGGACATAGTCATAACGGCAGGAATAAAAGGATGGAGTCATGTGGGAGTGATCCAGGGACAAGGTGTCCCTCCTTTCTTTTTTTGACAGAGTCTTAGGTAGCCCCAGGCTGGCTTTGAACTCTGTGTAGTCAAGATGATCTTAAACGTCTGCATCTGATCTTTCTGCTTCTACCTCTCAAGGGCAAGAATTACAAGTCTGTACCACCATGCCAGCTTTATGTGATGCTGCAGATACAACCCAGGGCTTCCTGCATGCTAGGCAAGCACTGGATCAGCTGAGCTACCAGTTCAGACTCACTGCTATTCCCCATGGAGGCTAACATCACAGCCCTATTCACTGGCACAGTCAGGCCCCCATGTCCTGTCTATCCCAGAGCAAAGCAGAAGAGTGGCTGCTACTTCCATCAGAGGGTGCCATCTCTGGCACTGTGCCCTGCTGGGTTTGACCTGGGGTAGGAGAGAGATGGGGTGCAGGAAGAAAGCCATGGGGTTCACTCTTACCCACATCGATGACTCGCTGCTTGGCGGTAGGCTGCCGGGAATGCCAGTGTCTCCAGAAACGCAACTGCTCTACTGGGACCTTGTCGTTGTCGAACACAACCATCACCACGCTCTGCAAGTGTGGTAGCCATGTCACCCTGGTCTGAAGGTCCAGGCACCAGGCTCCCTCCCAGAGCATGGCTCAGCATCCTTCTTTATCCCTCCACTCAATTCACACGTGTTCCCCCCAGCAGATGCCCACCAGTACCCCCTCCCCGACTGCCCCACACACCTTGACTTTGCTGGAGGACAGAGCGAGGCCTTTACCTCCCGCTGGGGTGCGCAGGGTGACGGGGTAGAACTGACCCTTGTTGAGGTAGGCCATAGGTGATTCGCCCGCTTTGATATGAATGGCTTTGGGGGACCCCAGAGTATATTCAAAGTCACTGTGGGGAGCAAGAGGATGGTGAGGCAGGCTCCAGGCAGGGGTGTCCTGGGAGCATAGGGCAGGGGCCTGGGTCTATGGCAGGCTTGCTGTGTGATCTGTCATTTTCCTGTCCTGGGAGGGTCTTAATGGCTCTGTTGGGTCAAATTCCAGATAAAGGAGGACCAAAGGAAACCAGGGAGACCCAGAGTGGGAACAAAGCCATGGAGGACTAAGGACAACTGACCTCAGTTTCCTTTGCACTGGGAGGGTTGAGATATGGTCCTACTATCTAGCTCAAACTTGCCAGGAACTCAATATATAGTCCAGGCTAGTCTCAAACTATGAAGCCCATGTTGACTTTAAACTCATAGCAATCCTCCTGTTTCTGCCTCTCAAGGGCTGAGGTTACAGGTATGTGTCTTTCTAACAGGGCGCTGAACTTAGAGCCCCTGTCACTGCCCAGGAACAGGCCAGGGATGCCTAGAGATTCTGTGGAGCTGTCTTCAGCCTCCTGCCCAATGGCCAAGGGTCTCAGGAAACCAAGTTACCTTTTGAGGCTAGGATAATCCTCTGGACATGGGGGTTCTGGGGATGTTTTCAGGATATCAGGGAAGAGCAGCGACTATAGAGAAACATAAGCACATGGGAATAAATGATCACATCCAGGCTGTAGGGGGCTCAGCCCAGGGCTACACACACATTGGGCTGCACACACATAGGGCTGTACACACACGAGGCTACACACACACACACACACACACACACACAGACACACACAAACACACGAGGCTGCACATACATGGCCACACAGGTTGTGCAGTGCACACTTGGACAGCAGTATGTGGCAGCCCAGCCTTAGGTCTAGAACTTTCTCCCATCAGTTGCAAAGCTCTGACCTTCTCACTGTCTTCTCTCCTTATGTGCATACACATGTATCCAGGGGTGCTGTGAGGGGTTCAGGGGCAGGCCCTCACCTCCTGGGGGTCATCTTTGAAGGTACTGTCTGGCTGCCACCGCTGTGTGGGTGGAATACCATGAATGCTCTCAAAAAGTGAGTTGAGGGAGCCATTGTCATATATGTCACTGGTGGGCAAGAGGTAGTTGTCCATGGAGCCGGCTTCCAGCTTGCTTGGACCTGGGGAGAGGGTAGTGGTCTTGCCGGGGGTTGGTACAGTCCCCTCCAAGCCTAGAAGGTTGTTCTTCTTGAGGTGGTCTGTGTAGTCTGGGCTTCCAGATACGTTCTCTGTCAGAAATTTCATGAGGTGCGTGGGGCTCTCAAGAGGGGCAAGATCTGGCTCATAGTCCATGCTGTGGTAGAACCTGGGAGAAAGATGGTAAAAGTAGCATACTCCTCTGCAGGCTGGACTGATGGTAACCCCGTGTAAGGTTCAGGCTCTCCCAGCATGTGAGAAGCTAGGCTCTAAGCAGGAAATCCACAGCGGGCCAGTTGGCCACAGAGATGAGAGAAGGAAATTGTGAGGAATGATTTTCACTCAGGCCCTGGGCTGAGGGGACAACCTGCTTTCGCTATTACTACATGACTAGTTAACTTAAAACACTGTAAGTCAAACTGTTTATTTTTGAGCCAAATATTCTTGTGCCAAAATATGCCCACTTCAAAACAGCTATACTGAGACATCCAGCGGGGTGTGTCTGGGAGAGGCTGTATACCTGTGAGACAGTGGACATGTGTTTAGAAAAAGGTCAAGTAGGGTATACTCCAAACCATCAGTGTGACAGATATAGGACTATTCTATTGTGAGATATTTGATTATACTGTGTGAAGATGTGTCGGTCGCTGTGATTGGTTTAATTAAAAATCTAAATGTCCAATAAGCTAGCAGGAGATATAGTAGAGATTCCTGGACACAGAGAACTCTGGGAAGAAAAAAAAAAGGTGGAGTTGCCAGCAGACACAGAGGGAACAGACATGCAAGAAGAAAGGTAAAAGCCATGGGTCACATGGCCACACACAGATGAATAGAAATGTGTTGAGTTAAGTTATAAGAGCTGATGGGACAACCCTTAGCTATAAGCCAAGCTTTCTTAATTAATATTAAGTCTCTGTGTCATTTTGTATGTGTGTGTGAGAGATAGTAGTCTAAAGAAAAATCTGCCAAAAGTTCTTACTTTTTACTTTATATTCATCCATGGGCTTTGAATATTTTGCAAGACACAGACATTACTCTTGTGATTAGAAGTTACTGAATTACAGAATTCATCTCAGAGAGGCCTGTGCACCCAGAACCCTGATCCAGCAGGGGCGTGCCCCAAGCCAGCTTCTTGCTCACACTGGGCCCGTGGAGAACTGCAATGGCACCCCAGACATTTGGGTTTTCTGGAAGCCTCTGTGAGGTCCCCATTGACCAGGAGAGAGGAAGTGCAGGAAGGGGGACAGGATTCCACCCTCCCAAACCCAGCCCTCACCAGGCCATGCTCAGCCTAGGATTCTTTCTGTAAGAACATTGTGGTGTAAGTTAAGGATGCCAGGCAAAGCAGGCAAAGGCCAGAAGGCTGGGGTAGAATCCCAGGAGTCAGCAGATGCCTTGGAGGAGGGTTTGGAGCCTGGATAGAAAAGCTGCTGCCGAGGATGTCCTGCTGTTGTGGCTTCGAATTGTGTTTTCAGTAAATGCCAGCCCAAATGGTATGGGCATTTGGGATCTGGTGTGTGTGTGTGTGTGTGTGTGTGTGTGTGTGTGTGTGTGTGTGTGTGTTTGTGTGTGGCTTTATTATAACTTAGTAAAATTTTTCTGTTGATATCACCAGATTTTTTTTTTTAAGATGGGGGTCTCACATTGCCCAGGCTAGCTGACAATGACCTTCAACTCCCGAATCTCCAGCCTCCACCCCTCAAATGGTTAGATGATAGGTATGCTCTAGCATATCTGGTTTTATGTGGTGTCTCATGTATGGTAATTGAGCTACACTACCAGCTCTGACTAGTTGTTCTGAAATCTCCCTATTTTACCAGCATAAAGACAGGTAGACTCCAGGCTGGGTTGTACACAAAGTTTTCTTCTGATCTCAAAGGAAATTAAGATGAAGGCATCCCAAGAGGTACTGTGGGTTCCAGCACAACAGGCAGACCAGCCTGCATTCAAGGGTCCCAAAAGAGTAGAGCAGTTAAGGATCTAAAGAGTCAGAGGCAGCCTTAAGAAGCCTTACTTCTTTCCTTGGTCATTCCGGCCACCGGTGCTGGAGGACAGTATCCGCTTGTCCTTAGGACCCTGGGAGGAGAAGAAGGAAAGATTGATGGGTCGCTCTTAGCTGGGACCTGGTTATTGGAAGCCTCCCACCCCAGGGGATGAGGCCAGGCCCTGGCATGCTTGGGAGAAAATGGAGGAATTATTGAAGCTGGCCAGTGCTCTAGCCGCCACTGAGACTGAGCCCAAAGCTGCAGGATGGAAAGTACTTCTTTCTAGGTGAAAGCATGGAAATGGGAGGCAGACTAGCCTGGCTGACTTGCCTCACCTCTTAAAAGTGCTATGACTTTGGATAAATGGCTACACCTCTCTGAGACTCAGTTTCTTCAGACGTTAAATAGGGAATTACAATACCTGCTTCAAGGAGATTCTAAAGCTATAGGTTAATAGAAAAAGAACAATGGCTCTTTTAAAAGGAGCACTTTGTACAAAATGCTAATTTATCTTCTCTCACCACCTTGAGTTTCTGTCAAAACCATTGCCATGACCTAGGTGGGGAGACCAAGGACCAGAGTCTCTTCTGCAAACAGTGTAGTCCTTGATTCCCTTCATAGATAAAATAGATATACCACATGTTGGCTGTGTGTCTCTGGGCAAGACATTTGATACCTCTGGGCCTCATATCCTCATTTGTAAAAAACACAATCAGCCCTAAAGAGAACTGTAGGTGCTCAGAGCAGGGTCTAACATCAAAAGCACAGCTCTGGAAGCAGCCTCTTGCACTGGATTGTATTCTACAATCCAGCCTCACCCTGTGAACCCCAGGCTGTGATCTGAAGATGGATGGAGAATTCTGGCTTTCATCATGGCCTTGAGCTGGAGTAGCCATTCAAATTCCCTTCTGTTGGCCTGAGATAGACAGGATCCAGAAACTGCCAGTGTGGAGAGAGATGGCAGGCAGGGGAGTCGGGCTGTTCTGGGATGAGGATCAGAGACAGCCTGGGGCCTTTCCTATCAGGAACCACATACCTTGGCCTCCCCTGGGCCTCTGAAGTCATGAGGAGAATTCACCTTCCTCCCCATATTAGGATGGGTGCACATGCCCGCGTCCCGCCCCTGCACAAAGTGGCTTTGAATGTTCATCTTCAGGACCAGTTGTCTCAACAAATCCAGGCAGATTTATTGCAATAATCCTCCAGTGCAAGACAGCATTGCTGTCTGTGTCAGTTAAGATACTCAGACAGGCAGGGCTGCACAGAGCTCTTGGTTAGCAAAGACCCTGAGGCCTCATGGATGCTCTGGGAGGATGCAGGCTGCACTCTATTAGCAATGTCAGGCACAGGCATTGGAGGTGGTGGTGGGATGTTGTGAGTTCATATCTGTGACTGATGACTGGTTCAGAGGTGAAAGAGCTGATGCGTGACAACCAACAGTCTCTCCAGAGTCAAAGCCAAGGCCCAAGGGACAAGAAGAGACAGCATGGTGGTGGAGGCAGAAAGGACAGGAAGACACTTGGGAAAGGAAAGCCCTGCTGCAGGTGGTGGGGTTAGAATAGTGGGTAGGGATGGTGGGAGGCTAGGATGACCCAAGAGACCGGGTAGAAAGGATGGCCAGTGGGGATGGTTGTGATGATGTGTGATTGGGTTCAACAGCATTATGCTATACACCAGGTGGCTGCTAGGGCTTCAGCAATAGTCATGGTATGTGCTGCTCTTCAGGAGCTGTCCAGTAGGGCCATGGAAATGTGTGGGCACACAGTGTTTTGAAGGACAGAAGAAGCTGTGATATAGAATGGAGACCCAGAGCATCTCCCCACTTCCCACATTGGGGCTGAGGCCCAGATGGACAGTAGCATTTAATCAGGAAAAGGGAAATGGCATTTGAAAAGCCCAGGGCGGAGAGGCTGCTGAGCGCTGATGCCTGGCAGCAGAGACACACTTCGCAGATGGGGACATGGCTCGAGGTGGCAAGCATACCATATAGTAGTCATAGAGAAAGCTCAAGGCTGCTACACTGTCATCGTCCCCATTAACTCTCATCATGGCTTTGGTGGCAGCCGTCAAAGGGTTCTCCAGATACGTCTTCCAGGCCTCGTCCTCGTTAGTGTAGGGAAACTTCTGGAAACTCACAGGGTCATTCTTTAGCAGTCGCACAGATCTGAAACTGCAGGCAGATAAGGAGGGTCACTTGAGGATGGAGAGTTGGTAAAGTGCTTGCCACACAAGCATGAAGAGCACAAAGCCAGATGCAGTGGTGTGTGCTCTCACAATCCCAGCACTGGGGGAGCAGGGACGGGAAGGTCCCTGGGACTCACTAGCCAGGTAGTCTAGCCTAGATGGTAAGTTCCAGGTAAGTACCAGCCTCAAAAATGTGCAAGATGGGCAGTGTGTGAGGAGTGACAGACAAGGCTGCCTGCCATCTGGCCTCCACATGCATACACATACACTTGCACATATACGTGTATGCCAGCATAGGTACAAGCATGTGTACATACATGCACATGCATGTATGTGCAAACACAAATGCACAAATAAGAATTAGCTCTTATGATCCCCAGGACACCGCTCCTGTCACTGCCAGGAGGTGCCGACCCTAGGAACTGGAGACTTCTTCTGCCCCTTTAGGCAATGAGCCTCAGCTATAGATCTGGGGTGGTGAGCCCCAGATATAGAGGAATGCCAAGTTGATCTGCTACGCAGAAGATGCAGCCTGGGGTCTGATGCCCTCCTGTCTGACACAAGGACCACAGTGTTGGCCAACCTTAGCAGGCTTCTGAGAAGTTCCACAGAGTGCTGCCATGGCAAATACTGTTCACAGGAAGTCATGGCAACACTCTTCCAGAAAATGAAACTTCCAGACCCCTGAGGTTGTCCTGAGACCACAAAAGGCCTGCAGATTATCAAATCTAGAGAAAACAGTGAAGGATAGGACATCAGAGCAAGAGAGCCGGTGGGTAGAGCCTGGTCCTGGGGGGTGGCATTTTGGACTGACATGTATTGTAGGTCGCAGAGCTAGGGGCAACCTGGCATTCTGTCAACACACCCAGATAAATACAATGGCACTGTATCCCAGGGCCAAGTTGTATGCATGGGCTCAGAGAAAGGGATGGAAGAATACAGAAAACAATGATGATTACAAAATTAACCTTTAGGACATGGAAAGGGGAGGTGCAAACCTACAATCTTAGTACTCAGGAGGCTGAGGCAGGAGGATTGCAATTCCAGGCCAGCCTGCAGTGTCCCCTCAGTTAAGACAAGTTGCTGTTTCCATTGGTGGATGAAACAACTTAGAGAGTGGTGGAGCTTCCCAGGGTTCCAGTATTGGAGTTGGTAACATAGTCTCACACTGAACCAGGGAGAATGTGGCCAGTTGGTTAAAATGCAACTCCTGGGCCCTCCCCAAGAGTCTTTTGATTTGAGGAAGAGTCTCACATAGCCCAATCTGACCTCAAACTTGCACAGCCAAGGATGACCTTCAACGTCTGATCTTCCTGCCTCCACCTCCCAAACGCTGGGATTACAGCTGTGTGCCACCATGCCCAGTTCATGTGTTGTTGAAGCTAGAACCTAGGGCTTCACCACACTGAGCAAGCACTCTCTTAACTGACATACACACCCAGCCCAAGGGGTTCTGATTCCCTCCTTCTGGCATAGCTGAGAATGTGAACATCTAACAACATCCTTGCTGTTGCTGCTGCTGCTGCTGCGGGTAGCCCAGGGACCACACTTGCAGAGTAGCTGGGAGCATGCATGTGCAGTCACCTGTGAAGCTCTCGTGATTGTTTTAGGACACAGGGCATACGGAAGAAGTGGCAAAAGAGAATAGTGTCCAGCTCAAAGACAAAGTGATTCAGGTCTGCTGGTGCCCCAGAGCTTCCCTTCTGTAAGGGTCACGTGGGCCCAACTGACTCACCCTGCTAGGGTCACAGGAACAGCACCAGATGCCATGAAACACAGCATCTGGATTGCCCCTACTCAGCAGCTCTGCCTGTTACAAGATACTACATGAAGATGGCCTCGCTTCACCTAACAGATGTAGGAGCTGTGGACTTGGGGACAACAAGAAAACGCCTATTGTCAGCCAGCCAGTCAACCACCCAACCAAGCTATTATTTTTATTTAGAGAGGGTTTCATGTAGCCCAGGTTGGCCTTGAACCCACTAGGGGTTCAGCTGGGGATAGCCTTCAATTTCTAATCCTCCTTTGTTCACCTCCTAAGTGCTGGGATTATCGGCATGCACCACCACACCTGTTGCTGGAGACTGAGTATGGTGTTTCATGCATGGTAGGCAAGCACCCTCCTAAATGAGCTACATCCCCAGCCCATGCCCAGGATCTCAACTCAGGCCTCTCTAGCTCCCAAGACAGGTGCCTTCCACTAGTCACGCTGCTCTGTCCCTACCCAAGTCTTCATCAGAGCAGGAGGCTGCCCTGGAGCCGGAGTTACAGGTGCTATGCCAGACAAGTGGGTGGGTAGGGGCCTCTGGAAGCCACTTGCAGGAAGTGCACACCTTGCTGCCGGAGGCAAACCTCAGGTACAGGCTTCCACTCAAGAGAGGGATTGTCAGTCAAGCTGGGCCCAGGTAGTGGGGACTGCAGTGGCAGTTTTTCTGTGGTTCCCAGGATAGAGTCTGCCACCCCACTGGGCCCCAAAGTATAGGAGTGTGGGACTATGAGAGGGAGGCCAAAGGAGCTGTCACATAGGAAAGAGAAATGACAGAAACCTTCCCGCTGTAGGAGCACGAAGAGCAAGGCACACCCGAGTTTCTGTTGCTATAAATCAAGAGGCTTTGAGACAGAGTGGTGCGAAGTGGCCCCTCCTCACTGCCCCCAAAACTGGGGTTAGAGGAACTTACTGAACAAGCCCCCGCCCCTCCATGCCTCAGGCTACAGGGAACTCCCTAACTGAAGCGGCACAGGACAAGCAGGGGATGTCTGAGGGACCCTACCTTCCCTGATCCCCCATGGTCAGCGAGGGGGACCCGGCTCACAGTGTTTCTCATTTATGAATAAGGATCATAAATGTATGCAGACTGAGTACATTGATTCACACTTGAGAAGATGCTTAGAACCCTGCCTAGTACATAAATGCTACACACACACACACACACACACACACACACACACACACACACACGCACACACACACCCTAGCTGCACATAAGAAGCGCCTAATGTATGCAATCTGCACCAGTGCCCAAGGTTGGCCTGAAGCTAGATGCTGAGAGGCTGCTGTGTTACCGGCCTGGCCACATACAGGTCTGGCCTTCCGCTCCTGGTCTACTGACTAGGAAATGGCCAGTCTCAGTTTTGTAGGACTATTCATTTTCTGACCCTTTCTGTAAGGTAAATACATTTTAAAAAGTAATCGAGTCATAACCCAAAACAAAAGAACAGAGCTTTCCTATGGGGTCTTCCTGGGCTACAAGGGTTTCCAATGTTTGCATCTGGATCCCCCAAGTTCCGATTCCTTGATAACAAGCCTCGAGGTACCTTAAGCATTTACCATAGGCAGACACCATGCCAACTGTTTCTGGGTGGCACCTCATCTGCCTTGAGACACAGGCACCACTAGCCCCTCTGACAGAAGGAGAAACTGAGACTCGCTAAGAGCCACTCAGCCAGGAAGTGCTGGTGGCTCAACTTGAACTCTGATCTCTTGGACTCCAGGTATCAGCTCTTAGTCCCCGCTCATCTCCTCTCTAAGATGCCTTTCCTACTCTGGAAATTTCCCTCCTCTGGAATACACTGAACCAGTTCTCCTCAAGGCCCAGAGGAATTTCCTACCCACACAGGCAGGAGGCATGAGCAGGTGAGCAGCGGTAGGAAGAGTTTCTGGGCAGGAGCTAAGAGCCCTGGACTCCTGGTGTCCATGCCCACTTTTGCTACCAGTTGGCCTCACACTTTAAGGCTAAGTAAGCATTTAGCTTCCTGGAAGTCTTGGCTGTGCATAAGGTCAGCAGAGTTCTGTACCAAATCCTGAAATCAGTACCTGGGCTTTTTGCTCTCTGAAGGTCTACAAGGCTGGAGGGCCCAGTGGGAGAGGCAGAAGGAGCTGCTACAGGCTCAGTGGGAAAGGGCTTCCAAGAAGGAAGTAGCTCTTTTCACCAGTGAGAGCGCGGAACAAAGGGGAAGCCAGGCGATACCTAGCCTATGAGGTCACCTTCCCTAGGTTCTGCCTAGATTCTCAGTTGATGTCCCTGTCCAAGACAGAGAGCGGGAGAGCTAGTCAGGAAAGGACTTGTCCTTGGGCCACATTTGTGATGACCTCAGATCTTATCAGGGCACAGCCCAGAGAGCCCAGTATACCATGGAAGAAGAAATATAAGCTCATGAGTTGGGGAGTTATGGGTTCTTGAAGAAAGAAGGCACCTAGCTGATTCCCCCATCTGTTAAATGGGTCTATTGAATGTTTCCCATGTGCCAGTCAAGGGCTCTTCTAGGCCCTGGGAAATTGGCCAAGTCCAAGGCAGATAAGGCTCGGCTCCCATGGAACTTTTTGTCTAATTGGAGCAGACAGACCATCAACAGGCAGGTGAGTTAATTTTACTTCGAGATAAGTGCTGGGAAGAATATTAATGAGAACATAGCACTATCGTAGAGAGTCACCCAGGGTGGCTACTTTTGAGCAGAGTTAATCTCTCCTAGGCTGTTAGGAGAATTACATGCATCAACATAAGAAATATGCTTATGAGCCTGCCAACAATAATGGCACTGTAAATAGGCCCTCATCATCATCACCCCAGCACTCCAGAATGAGAGTAAAGGGGAGACTGCCTGAGGCCCTGGATGACCACACCCCTCCAAGCCCTGGGCTGTGAACCAGCTCTACTCAAGACAAGGGAGACTGTGTAATAACCGCTTGCCTTGCCTCTCCAAGTCCTTATCTGGCGGAGTCTCCCAACACACATGGTGGTTATTATTCCTACTTTAAAGACCCTGAAATAGACAATGGAGACAGGTGACCTGGGAACCTAGAATAGACAATGGAGACAGGAGGAGGTGACCTGGGAATCTGGCCTGGGAACTCCACAATAAGTCTCTTTTATAGCAAGGGATGGAAGAGAAAAGCAGAACCCGGGAAACTTGCGTGGTATCCCATGTCATTTTAGCAAATATTTATCATGTGACTGTCATGGTCTAGCCCCTGTCCTAGGGACAGCAAGACAGGGTTCTCCTTGTCATCATGGAGGATGAAGACAAGCAGACAGCTAATACCAGATGGATGAAGAAAGTCATGAAGAAGCTGAAGCTAGAGTCCTTACGAGCTGCCTGAACCCTGGAGAGTTAATGGTGGGTGTTTATTGAGAAAGAGGTAGAGGGTAGAGGGAGATGTTGGGTGGGGAGGACTTAAGACCTTCCAACTGAGAACCAAGGTCAAAAGTCTCAGCCTGGGCCAGGCCCTACTGTGTGCTGGGCGTGAGGCAGGTGCTTTGCATGTATGGTCTTGATTCAAGGAAGGCTAGCCGACTAGGGAGGAAACTCAAGTCCAGGATTTGATAATCCCTCTCATTTGCATAGTGTGTTGTTTTTTCGGCACGTACCCGTCATCCATCTGTCATATCTGAGGTCCTGCAATGTGCCTGTAAGGTAGGGAGGGGAGATATGACTGTCCCAATTTGATAACACGGAAAACACCCATGGTCAGGGCTACTGATCTGCGTAAGGCCACCAGGTGGTTCTGACACATCAGGCCTGAAACTGGGGTCACCAGCTGCACATCAACAGCCTTCACAAAGCTGCTATTCCATCTTCTCCACTGGAGAGAGAGCTGGAAAGATGATCAACAGGAAGGAGGTTTTCCGGCCTGGCTTCTAAGGGGCCTCTGTTAGTGGCCAGCAGCTCTGACACGAGATGGGTACAGTATCAACTGCCTCATATCCAGTTAGCCTCATGCGTTGACTCTAGCATGTTCCAACACAAAGGAAGCAGAGAGTGGAGAAGCATCACAGTGGCTGCTGTATTGGGGCTGAACCACTTCAGATCCCCAGGGAAACTAAGCATGTTGGGCCCCAGCTGCTAGTTAAGACCTTCTTGAGTCATTCCAGGCATTGGCAGACCTTAGACATGAAGTCCCAAAGAAGTGGTGAGATCTAAAAACACATAACACAGAACAGGAATCTTGAAGAACCACCCCCAACCCTTCATTCCCTTCATCCCCCCACCCCCGGCCCAGCACTGAGGTCAATTACCGTACGTGTTACAGGCATCTCAGTAATCCAGGAGGAAGACCACTGCCCCATCTATGAAAGTACCTAGTCCAGGAGAGGTTGGAGCTGGGTTCCAGTTCTCTAAGCCAAAGGAGGAAGAGTTCCAGGGGCCACCTGAACTGAGTGTTGACACCCAGATACACCCAGTTAGTGACTTGCCAAACCCAGCTGTGAGCCACCCAGCTGCATCAGCAGTAATCAATCACACTCACCAGTCACCCACAGGGACGCCCTGCCACGACGGTTCACAGAGGAATCATTTTTCAGCCAGCCCCACGCAAAGTGTTCTGAGCATGACAGGGGTGCCCCAGGCTTCTTGTGCTGGCCAATGGCCCATCTGGTTTTCTGGCTGCACGTGTTGTGAAATGTGCCTTGCCCACGTGAAACAGGGGGCTCTCTGGGTGCTCTCACTGGGGGACACGGTGGAGTACATGGCCCCAGTTTGAATGAGGCAGCATGCCAGTCTGGTGTACCCCAATGCTATTCAAGTAAGGTGCCCAGCCTTACTTTTGCTGTGTGACTTTCAGCAAATGACCTGGCATTTTTGTACCTTTGTGGGAAGATGAAGTGTGATGATATGGATCGTTCACACAGGAACCACTGAGTACCAACTTCTACTCATGGTCTTTTGTTTTTACAGAGAGCCCATGAAGTATCACTAGTGAAAGATGCGGTGAGGCAGCGTGGGTCAAGTGCCGTGATGCAAGCTATTATTCCATTACCATCACCATCCCAAATGCTCACGTTGCCCGGCCATCCCAGTCCCACTTTCTCCTTTCTCTGTCCCACGGGCCATCTCTTCCTGGCTGCTGGCTGGCTTCTAGGAGATTCCAAGTTAAGTGGCAAGAGCACAGGCCACTTCCTCATCTGGATCCAGGTGGGCAAGCTGACAGAGGCCAGGCCCCAGATAACATGGCTGGCTGCATTCGAACTAATTCAATGTCATTTCCTAATTATGCCAGAAACTCACTTTCTGCCCTTTGAAAAACTCTCTCCTGTATGGGCAATTTTCTTTTATGCTTCACTCCCTTGGCTTCTTGTCTGAATTTTTTATTTCTTTCTCTACTGTTCAATTGAGGTGTGGAAAAAAGATTGAAATGTTCTTCTCAATCAGAAAGCTGCACCTCTTTCTTCCATTTATCACTGATTCATTCAACAAACGTTCGCTGAGGGTTATTCTGTGATGGATGACATGTGCCGACTCTACCCTCCATGTGTCCCCAGTTCTCAATGGCTCCTTGAGAAGATACAAGGATGCTCTTTACATGCATGCATATGTATATGCACGCCTGTGCATAGGTATATGTGCACATGCATGCATGCACATGCCTGCTGTGCAATATCATGTGTGGTCAGAGAACAACGTGTAGGAGGCTGTTTTCTCCTTCCACCATCTGAGCCCAGGCATTGAACTCAGGCATCAGGCTTGGTGACCAGTGTCTTAACACACCAAGCCTTTGTAGGAGGCAGATGGACTAGAGAGAGGGAGAGAAGTCAGGTAAAGGGAAAGGAGCTGAATGATTGACATAACCAACCAGCCCCTGACCTTCTTGCCCACATCCTGAGAGGTGGGTGTTTTTGTTTGTTTGTTTGTTTTTTGATCTTTTTTTCCTAGTCACTGTTTAATACATGCAGAAACTGATATGAAGAGCTTGTCACCAATCCACAAGCAGCAGAGCAGGGCTTTAAACACAGGTGTGACCCAGCAGGGAGGGGGATGGGGTTGGGGGTTTGGGGTTGGGGGTGGGGTGGCTCTGGGTTTGCTGATTCAGCAGTGACACAGCAGGATGGTGGCCAACCTGGGAGCCTCCTTCCCAAAAAGTCCTCTACCTGGTCTTCTAGGCCAGTGGTTTTAAAACTTGAACACACATCAGAATTACCTGGAAGGCCTGTTAAAACAAATAATGGCCAGCCCCACCTCCAGAGTTTCTGATTCAGTACATCTAGGGCAGGGCTAAGAATTTGCATATCCAAGTTCCCATGTGAAGACAGCCAGGGACCTCTTTTATTTATTTGCTTACTTTTAGTGGTGGGGCTGGAGTTTGAGCCCAGTGCCTTGTACGTGCCAGGCAAATGCTGTAACTGAGCTACACCCCGAGTCACAGCATCTCCATTCTGAGAATGGGGTTCTGGATGAGCCAATAATTATTTCTTACAGATAATAACTCTCTCTTCCCTTGCCTCATTTCAAAAGTTACGAAGGCTTGTAAAACACAACTATATAAAATGTGAATCGGGTGTGGTGGTGCACACCTGTAATCCCAACCCTGGTGAAGCTGAGGCAGGAGGATCATGAGTTGAAAGCCAACCTAAGCTACTTACTTCCAGACAGGGTACACCGGAGCACTGTCTCTTATACATTCATACACACACACACACACACACACACACACACACACACACACACACACCAAGGAATCTACAGAAAAGCATAAAGCAGGGAATAGATGTACATCATTATACCTAATGTCTAGGTACAGAAGCTTTAGTCTCTGGTTGGGATCTAGGTGAGACCCCTGCTCTTTCAGGAGATCTTGGCTAATCACGCCCATCCCTCTTGAAGTTATATAGAAAGACCAAAGAGATGTGCTGAGCAAGCACTTGTTAGAGCATCTAATGTGCAGTTGGGGGTCTCGGGCCTCAGCCACTGTCCGTCTTTTTTCTGAACCTAGTTCAGGGCTTGGGAAGCTGGCCAGGACAGCAGCTAGTCAGTGCGCTTTGCAGACCACGCATGCTCAGCCGCTGCCGTTACCACTACCAGCACCCCTTGCCCCCGCCTCTCTCCGCCCCGTTTTACAGCCAGAGCTTAATGAGGGCTTTTAACTTTTCATTCACCAGCCCCGTAACTCCGACTTTTAATAACACACCTCGTGCACGACAAAAATTTGCTTCTGGCAATCATGGTTTCGACCACAAAACCGCAGCGGGGCGGCGCTCAGGGTTAACTCTTTCAGCACTGAGGGCCGGGGTGGCAGGGGAGGCTGGAGGTGGAGGGCGTGTTGTGAGCCCTCTAGTCTTGGGCCTACCTCTGTGGTCATTCTCCAGTCTGTGTTCCCAGTAGCAGAGGCCCCGGGCATCTGGATGCAGAGGTCAGGGTGCTGAGGCATGGTGGTGAAGCCCACCATTCCTTAGCTGGTGTCTTGGACAGCTTTGCACACAGTAGGGCACTCAGGAGAGTCCAAAGGGGCCAATAGTCACCTGACTCTCAAGAGTGGCAGCCCACTTAGCCAGGCCCATGATGGGCAGTGTGCAAGTCCAGGCTGTTTTCCCTGCCAAGCTAGAAAGCCACAGCCCCAAGAACCCTTGCCTTCTGCTCATGCCGCAGGGTATTGCTAGGCTTCGGGCTGGAAGCACCAGGGTGGCTGGCAGAGACGCCAGGCGCTGGGGCTGACCACATGAAAGGCTGGGTGCTCACCACCCACCAGCAGCCTGGAGCTGGTCTCTGCCTGGCCTTTCCAGGGCCACCTCCCACTGGAGGCCTAGGAATGGGGCTAGTGGGCCAGGTGGTCCACTGCCACAGCTCAGTGTTTCCCTGCCAGGTAGGTGTGTTCATAGTCCACATTTTATTAGCGAGGAAGCTAGAGTCACGGAGGGTAAACCCATTCAATTTGACTTGAAGCAAATTCAAACCTGACTTTTCACCATCACCCCAGGCCCAACAAGTTGTCATTCTCTAAGGGCTGGAGATGACTTGTTGGCCTAGCATGATTTTCCAGGCAAGGCCACATCAAGACCAAGGCCACAATAGCAGTAGCAGCAGTTCAGAATTTGCAAGCCAAGCATCACACACACACACACACACACACACACACACCCCACCTATAGGAACAGCCAAACCCCCAGGGTTAGCCATTATAATCACAAACAGTAGCTTCAAAGTTGGCCTGCAATTATGCACAGGTACAGGCTTCCAGGAATAAAGAAGCCTCTACTGTCAATGGATCTGACTTCAAACCCAAACCATTAAGGACAAGTAGAAAACCTTCTGTTCAAATAAGACAGCTTCAGAACACATACCCCTAAGGAGCAACCTGAATAGACTGTCCACAGCCTTGGCAGCTTTAATTAGCATGTCTAAATTGTGCTGGAGATGTATCTCAGGTGTGTGTGTGTGTTCGTGTTCAAAGTATGGGATGATAAAAAGCAAGAGGGTTCAGAAATGCCCAATTGATTATTTTTCTATAAAGTGAGAAAGGCATTATTGGCACGCTCCCTACAAGGCTTTCAAGCAACCATTGTTCTAAAATTAAATCCCAGTACTGCTACTGGTCACAGTCTATGGGTAAGGAGACTAGGGCTTGGGTAAAGTGACTTGCCCAAAGTCACTCAATAAGAGGAACCCAGGTGTCAGCATAGGGCTTCTACTTTTACTTTAGTTGGGGTCAGATTGGCAACACATTGTACCAGGAATCCATTCAGAAAGAAACATAGTGATTGAATGTAGCTGGCAGAGTAGTCAGGCACACCTAAGACCAGCCAGTGTGATAGAATTCTGTTTGCAGTTAGGATCCACCAACTCTTCTGCCCCTGTTTAGTTTTTAACCTGCTGAGGAAAAGCTCCAAAGAGAGAGCTATAGAAGGGAAGGAAACAAAATCATTCAACCCTCGCATCAGTTCACCCACCTACAAAGATAGGAGGAAAGGAAACATGGTGTTTAAGAAGCTGACCTTTCCTGCTAGCTCCTTGTCCACACCCTAACCTTATCCCATCCTCTCTAAGTCTGGACCTGAAACAGAGGCCCAGAGTGAGGTCAGCATCAGCCAGATGGGGATTCTGAATCCCAGATGTGGGCAGGAATGCACCTGCCAGGCAACACAGATGACCTCACCGAAAAATCACTCCTCAGCTTCCCCAGCTTTAGAACTACCTCTGCCCCTGGGTAAAACTGACCACATTTTATTGAACTCAGCTTCAGACCTGGCTCTTTGGTAAGCATTTTACGGCTTTCAGCACACTTAAGAATCCTACAACATCATCCCTGTTCCCATTTTTCAGATGAAGAAAACAAAGCTCAGGTAAGTCAAACAACTTGTTCAAGAACAAACAGCTTGGGAGGAATAGACCCTGGATTTGAACATAAGGAAAGCCACTACAGAGAGCATGTATTCAGCCACTACACTGTGGTAGCCTCTCTTGGAATTGTTCCAACTCGACAAACAAGTATCTTTAGAGAAACCCAATTCTTGGCTTAAGACAGCTCCAGGAACCACCTCGAAGAAGTTCCCTTTGACAAGAGGAGAGAAAGAATCCACCCGGCAGAAGGGTCTCTGATTTCCATGGCCCTTCAGAGTATCAAAACTCGATGCCAAGATTCAGAGTTTCAGCCAGCACTGTGTTTCCCTTCCTCGAAACTGCTCAGCACAGAGAGAAAGAAAAACTTTTCCCAGGGAAACAGTCAGCCCTAGATAGAGAGCTGAACGTGCCTCAACACGCTAGGGCAGGAACGTCAGCCCATTCATTCACCCTTACAAATTGCCATGTGAATCCTGGCGCCGGCCTCCCGGCTCTTCCCGCTGCAGGAAACTCCAGCCAGCCTGAGAGCGCTGGCAAGGTCGGGAGGCTAGGCATCCTCCACTGTACTCACTCAAGTTCATTCGACATCTTCCTTCTCCGAGGTCGGGTTCCAGCGATCTTTCTCTCTGCACCCAGGCGCTGCTGCCCGCTTGTCTCTAACTCTCGTATGACACGGACATTCCCTCCCTACTCAGGGAAGTGTTTGATTTATGTTGAGCTTTGGATGTTGAGATTTTGCTGACAGCGGCTCCCTGCGGCGTTGGCGCTGATTGGCTGTAAGCACAGGTGCCGACTGCAGGTACATCGCAGCAGGTGCAGCTGTTAACGCTTGGCCCACCAGCCGGGGCGGAGCTCTGGGGGACTGACCGGGTGGAGTTGGCCAATTCTTTCCTTGCTGAGGGGGTGAAGGGGTGGAGACGAGGGAGGAGGGAGGAGACAAATGTCGGGACAGAACATCGGAACTAGAGGAAAAATACAGAGACAGACAAGTACTTGGTTCAAAGAAAATCTCGGGCCATCTCCAGTTCGTATTCTGGAACAGCTCCCCACAGACATCACATCTCTTTATATTCACCTTCTTTGCCAGCAAAATCTCACAGAAGAGAGCAGGTGGCTCTCTGTACCCCTCTCTTTTCTCCAGAACTTTCCCCTTCAGGTAACATTATGGGTTCTAGTTTTGTTATCCAAGTGATTTCTTCTGATTCTCACAGTAATCAGCTAGGGTGGTATTACTGTCAACCCTTCCCCCCACCCCCGCTCCCAGTCGTACCTTGTACACGAGAGGGAGGAAAAGGTGCTTGCCTAAGGGTGAGAGCTAGTGGCAGTGTTCAGTCGCCTATGAGACTAGCTGCTCCTTGAGTGGCCTCAGTCCACAGGGGACATTTCATGAGCACCCATGTGTGCAAGGTCTTCTCACTCTGGATTCTGGGGCAACAGAGGAAAAACAAATCCTGGTTTCTGCTTGGGAGGAGTTTGCTACCCCCACTGCCTTCACATGCATGAGCCTCTGTGTGTGTGTGTGTGTGTGTGTGTGTGTGTGTGTGTGTGTGTGTGTGTGTGTGTTGGGGTGGAGATGTAGGGCAGGGCAGCCTTTCATCTTGTGTGATGCCAATCTCAATGGGATGTGGGCAGACCACATGCCTCTGGCCAGCCCAGAAAGGATGGAAAAGTTGAAGGTGGCTGCCTCAGAAGTCTTAGCTGACTGGTTGTTGTAAGTTCTTGGCTCCGGGCTGGGCACTCAGGAGAAATCAGACCTTTTAAGTGATGATGAAGGAACTGTGTGAGCAATCTGGGGTGGTAAACCCAGATTAGCCACAAGTACCGGTAGAAACAAAGAACTTCCATCAGGTTTAGTGGGAAAAGAAGTCTAAGGCACACAGCTTGGAATCGTACTTTCACCCTTTCTCACCGCTACCCTCACCCCTGCTTGGCAAATCCATTCTTTGCTCTGAGTTCCTCCCCCCCCCCCCCCCCGCCTTGGATATTCTCCTTCTCTATTGAGGAAAGTCAAGCAAGGTCTCTGACAATTGGATGGAGCTTTTCAGGGTGAAGTTGGAATCCAAGGGAGATCTTAGGATGGGGTACTAGGTTTGAAGAATGATCAGAGAGCTTTCTCACTGGAGTCTGTTTAGAGGCTACCACAGAGAGCCCTGGTAATAGCAAAAATATATGACTGCTAATACAGCCAGCTCTGTGGAGTAGCCCCTCCCCAGTCATGCTTGTGAAAGCCGACATCTGGTCCCTGGATTTCACACTGCTTTATTCTGTTCTCTGCAAAGCCCTTTGGACTTTCTCATGGTCTTCTCACCAAGTTGTCCATCTTTCTATCCACAGGGGCAGTGTCTTGACCAATTCCAGAGTTGTCTTCAGTGTCTGGCTCCCAGTAGGTGCTCTGCATGTTACACAGACCAGGTATCATGCCAAACCTTCACATGCATCATGTCATTACCAAAAGAGTCAGGCACTTCATCATCACAGGAGTTGCAGGCCCACTGCAGTCCAAAGGATGGCACACTTCTCTTTGAAGCTGTGTAATTCACCTCCTGGATGGCTGGAGAGTTTCTGTCAGCTGTGTTGCAATGGTTGTGGTGTGACTCATACTGGCTGAGCTTGGGAGGGGGGTGTGCTGGGATTTCAGTTGGCATGTCTGTGCTCGCTGGCCTTTATAAACGGGTCCTCTTTCTCTTTGGGCCCTGACTCTGTAGTTATAGCACCATCAGAGATCAGCAGAGGGTCTCTGTGCCTTCTTCCACAGGAAGCCTCCAGAAGGTGCCTTGGATGAGATGGGAAGATTGGTAGTCTGGAATAGGTACCAAGGATGCCAGGAGACAGCGTGTAGGGTCACAAGAGTCCTCACAGCCATGTGGTAAGGCCGGTACAGACCTTCACTGCCACATCTCAGAGAGGCCAAGATTTTGAAGTGGCACTACTCAAGCCTCCCTGCCTGCCTTTCCTACTCCTGGGGATATGGCATAGCCCAGGGCCAGGGAAGGCTGGCATGACTGCCCTTGCATGGACAGCTCAGTTCTTGGATGCTCTGTCTAAGGAATTACAAGCAGAGACCAGCCAATCAGATGTAACATAATAATTATATTCACTAAATAACACTAACTAACTAACAGAGTTACCTCTGTGAGGGGATAGTATTGTTAGAAGACACAGAACTGGGTTCAAGGCTCAGCCCAGGAACTTACCAGCACCATGAGTTTGTGCAAGTGACTTAAGATCTAACCTCAATTTCCTTACCTACATTTGAGTACAAAATCATGCTTCCCCCTCACGAGGTAATCGGGTTGAATCAAATGGTGTGTATGAAGTGTTTCGCACAGTTTGCACAGTACCCAGCACCTAGTACTTGGTGGTTAGAGAAGCCCATTTCCTCATCAGGCTTCACCACTGAAACTTCATTTAAATCTACAGAAGAAAATGGCAGCCCTGTTTTATAAGTGAAGAATTTAGGCTAAGGCTAAATGATTGGCTGAAAGGCAGAAGCTACTAAATGAAAGCTGGGATTGGATCCCAGGTCTTTCTGATTTTGTTCTTTTAGATCTGCATAAAGTCAGTGACTGCTCTGGGTTCAAGTTCTGCCTGTCTACTGGCCACTTGCTAAGGCTTACAGCTGAGTCAGAGTCCCTATCTGCAAGAGACCAGATGAGGGAATTGTTATGTGAACGGGATCACCTATCACTATCACCAAGAACACTTGCTTTGTTCCTTCAGCCATAGTAACATGGATGGTGGCCTGGTCCTTCATCCCTCCTCATCCTTTCCAGGATGATGACTGCTCATGGTTCACTCACTACAGAAGAGTGTGATGCACCCCCAAGGACCACAGTGCTAAGTTAGCACCAGCCCTCAGTGTTGCTCTGTATACCTGTGAAGGATGCAACCATACAACTACATTCAATGTGATGGCCTCACTGACAGACCTTTTGTCTAATATCCCTGATCTTCATAACTATCCAGAGTTCAAGAACATCTGTTGGCCTATAAGAAAATATTGAAATGGTGAATGCCAAGCAGTGGTGCTCTGTGGGGACTGAAATGAAAAAATTGTATTTATCCCTTGCTCCCAAACCCACCCACCACAGGCAGTCTGTGTCACTTTAATACTTAGAAATTATACACAGTTCTACAGTTCCACCATCATTAAACAAGGCTAAGCATGTAGCTGGGTGCCTGAGTTTGATCCCTGACACTCCCCACCCACTCCAGAAAGTGATTAAGCCTAAACTAGTGCCTACAGACTACATAGCCATTGTGTTCCTGTCCTTCCTAGGGCAAAGGTAAAGATAAAGAGACATGACCATGACCAAGGGCTCAGGAGATGATTCCATCAGTAAAGTGCTTTCCATGCAAACATAGCCTGAGTTTATCCCCAGAACTCACATAAAAAACAAAACAAGCCAGATGTGGTGGTACATGCTTATAATCCCAAAGTTGGGGGGGGGGGTTAGAGACAGACCGATCCCTACTCAGTCTCAGGCCTGTGAGAGATCCTGCCTCAAAGAATCCAAGATGGACCCAGCCTAAACATACCTGGGCACACACAAACATGCACACATATGCCCACACAAAGAGAAGACTGGGAGTCAGCTGGTATGCCAGCTCTAAGAAGTGAGCACAGACATGAGACCCGACCTTGACTTAGCAATGACGGCTGTTGTCATTTGTTAAGTAGTAACTCTGTGGTACTTACTTAGAACCTCTACCTATAAGAGTGGGGTGCAGGGTTCCCTTCCCAGAGGGGCCTGGTTACTGTAAGACCATTTCTGCTTTACTGAAGGCTTTGAGTTCTGGAGCCAACTGCCAGAGACCTTGGCCAAATCCCTTCACCGACTGCAGAGCTCAGTGTCCCCTCATTATTGATCTCCAGTGGGCCAGGCCGTGGTCTCATACTTGATGTGTTCAGCACATGACTCTTGACTTTAAGTTAGTCTCTGTGATTGAGATGACCTTGCAGAGGCCAAGAGAGGTGATGTCACATCTAAGGCTCTCTGAATGGTGCCAGGACAGAACCATACTGAGGTCTGCCTGCCCCAGAGCCTTGGAAACAGTCCTTTGAGCTTGTCGGGGCCTAGCATGGATTGACAGGTAAAGGGGTTGCAGGGCGTGGTGGGGGGAGGGCAGAATGAAAGTTGGCAAGTTCATTGGCACTTTGTGTAAAGGAGTTATGGGAACTGTAAGTGTCTACAGGACAGGAATGATACAAAGAAAAGCCTTACCTAACACTTGCCCCAGGCCTCAGCACAACAGATGGTCAATGAATAAATGGAAATATGGGTATAACTTACAAAAGGCTTTAACCCGCTAGACAAGCTGGCTGTTGCCTTGTCCCCTCACCCATGAGGGAAGACCCTTACAGTTAAAAACCATGCTCCCCTCTTTACTGTATCTCAGGGTCTTCATCCTGGGCTGGAATTTCACATCTGTAAGTTTCCCCATCATCCCTCATCTCCAAGGACTGAGTTTGATGGGCCCTTGATGGAAAGTCAGTGGCAAAAAATAAAGGAATGCTGTATATATAGGTGGGTACCGCTTAGTAAGGGGCCTGACCAACCAGCTTCTGGTTTCCAGTGTCCATGTTCAGCATGTTCACAGCATCCATACCCAGCCTCCTTTACAACAGCCAATTCTGTGTATCCAGCTCTTTCCCAGGGGTCACTGTTAGAATGTGTTACTGGCCCCATTTGGTAGGTTAGCTGAGATTCAGAGAGAGCTCCCAGGTTAGGCAAAGAACCTGGGCTCTTAGATGGAGCATCACCCTAGATATCATCATGGACCCAAGGGGCCCTGGAGGTCTGTCCTAAGCTCTACAGTTCTGGTTTACTTTATCATCACAGGACCTAGGTGGAGGCATAGAGAACATGCCCTGCCCCTTTTGTTGTTGTTTTGAGACAGGGTCTCTCTGTGTAGCTCTCACTGTTCCAGAACTCATTATGTAGGCCAGGCTGTCCTCAGAGATCCACCTGCCTCTGCCTCCCAAGGGCTAAGACTAAAGGCGTGTGCCACCACTGCCCACATGGCCCCCTTTTGAAGGCTTTGTTTGGCCTCAGAGCTGTGCCACAGGACATTGGCAGGAGTGGACCACCTTCAGCCCCTTTTTACACAGGGTACTTCAGATCCTTTTCAGTTCTGCCATGGATACCACCTACATTCCTGCCTAGTGGTTCCTGGAACGTGTAGGGTCCAAAGTCACCCTGGAGTCTTGCCTTAAAATGAGACACGGTCTCTTGACCCCTCACAAATAAGCAGTTGTTTTACCTGATCATTCTTGATAAGGATGAAGGAAGCATGGTATCAGGATGGGTAAGGGTAAGACCAGGCCCACGCGGACCTCATCTGCCTGTCCTTCAGTCTAACAATTTTACTCACAGACATTTGGTCTAGGCAAATCATCTCTGTGCCCTAAATGATGTCTGCCAGAACTCCACTTCTGATCCTGAAAAATCAGTTCATATGTGTGCCCTTCATCGAGGCTAAGAGAAGTAAAAGAAGACAAGGAATGCAGTCAGACACCAGGATGTAATCCAGGAGAGGGCCATGGACACACCCCCAGTGCCTTGGATGCCAGTCACTAGGTCTGCAGTACAGTTGTCGGCTCCTGTGAGCCCTCATTCAGCTCTCACTGCTGTGAGTAAAGTGACACAACTCTCCCAAGGTGACCCCAGCAGAGCCATGGGCATGATCTGATCCCCTGGCTTTAAGTGTTTCCCTTACACTACCTTTCGTAAGTTGGTCTGCTACTATCCACAGAGCCCATTCCCGGGAAAGCCCTAGGTAAAAGGAGCAGGTGCAATTTACATTTTGTTGTTTTTGTTCATCTGTCAACATGACTGCTTTTGTAAGTAGAAAAAGGGTATTTTACAGTTATTAAAAAGGAGCCAATCAGACAGGCTTGTGCTGAACTGAACAGGTAACAGTACAGTGCTAAAGTATTGTGTAGGGGTCCTTGTGGCCAGGAACTGGCTGGACCTGGAGGCAGCCAGAGGGAGGGGCCCTCTAGGACCCAGGTTCTGCAAGGAGCCAGCTTGCTAGAAAGGCCATCTCAGCCCCGTGGTCCCAAGAGAGCCCTGGGGCCCACTCTCCCTCTGGACGAGTACCTCAGGTCCGTCACTAGTCTAGAAAGGCTGGTTAGGACAAGATACTGCCCACTTCCAAGTATGAATAAACTCTGATAAACCTGTGAATCCTGCCATTATCAAGGCAGACAGTACTGTGGCACACCCAGCCCCCTCCGTTGGAGTCAAGCTGGGGGCTTTCTGTGAGAACCAAAGAAGGGAATTGGCCAAGAACTGGTTCCAACCAGGGATCCCAGGCCCAGGCTGTCCCATCTGCCACATGCTGGGGAGGGAAGAGAATCAGCTGTGTTCCTGCCCAACCCGGAAGCCAGCGGGAAATTTCACCAAGCTCCTTTAGGAAACCTTTGTTTCCTTCCATGAACTTCTGCCAAATCAATTTTGTTATCAAATTTTGCATAATCCTATGTGTGTTGAGAGCCCACAGTCGGTCTTGATCCTCACCCTAGGGAGTCCAGAAGTCTCTGTTATGGACCAATGGCTCCAACACACAGACAGAGCAGAGCTACTTGGGAACTTGGATTCTGAGTTCAAATCCTGAAGCTACCACATGTAACTATGTGACCATGGGCAAGCCCTTTGGTCACTCTGAAGCTCAGTTTCAGTCTGTGGAGTGGCGGGTGTGACTCCTACCCTGTGAGGCTTTGGCAGGTGAGGCAACATAAGCAAAAACCCAGTGTTGACTGCCCTTATCACCAGGGGTGGGTATACATTGTCACCCTGTAGCACAGGGAGTGTTTGTCTCTCACATCTGCCACCTAAGGCCCTCAACCCTGTGCAGATATGCCTGATGATGAGGCTTAGTCACCACATTCCCCTGCCTCTGAGGGTGTGAGCATGACTGCCATTCTGTGCCCAGGTTCCTGAGCCTCGGCAGCAGGCAACCGAATGGTGTGGAGATGGCTTTTGGCCCTGGTCCCTCCCCTTGCACAATGGGCTTCATCATTTGTATTTTTTCGGGTCACTTTTACCCACTAAAGGGCTCTCTGCAGATACCTCTGGGAAGATAAGAGTCCCGATAGGCGGGTGACAGTGATCTGACTCTCTAGTCTGTGTCTTTGGTGGTTTCACCATATTTCAACAGCCTCTGAGTGGACTGGTGACCCATTCTAGAGTCACAGGATCTCATTTGGCTGTCCTTAGTCTGGTGACAACATAGACACGGTCCAAATTGGATGGGACCAGTTTCACCCTCTTCTGTTCTCCACTCTTTGGGGGTTGCCTGAAGCTTGCAAGCTAGTTTGGAGGTATTGACAATGAAGTTGCTGAGTTAAAAATCTTCTTATGCCTTCTGTCAGCGGTAATGCTGACAGGCTCTTGACTCAGACACACGGAGGTTTGAAACCTGGCTCGGCATTTCATCAACTGTGACTCTGAGTTCAATACCATCCTCAAAGACCACAGTGTCCAGCAGCTTAAAGGGAGAAACTTCTCCACCACGGGAACTGCTTGCAAGACCCCAAAATGCTTCCTGGAGCCACAGTGAAGCCCCAGGAAAGGGAGTATCTGGGAAGGAACAAAGGGGCCTAAGGAATGAGCCAGCCCCAAGTGTTAGTTTATGACAAGGAGGGAGGTGTCCCACAAGCCTGGGGGAGGCTCTGGGTCACCATAAAAGAGGCCTCACCTGGGAAAAAAAAACACCATCTTTTGGGAGTCCTGATGACCTCTGACACTCTCCAGCCCCAGCCAGACAAGACACACCCAGGTGGGACAAATGATAGGAGTGGAAGGGAAGTTAGCTCCTAAGACAGGGAGGTCCCCACTGGGTTATTCTGATGCCCTGCTTGAACCCTGAGGGGAGGACATGGCTGGGATTTACAGAAAATAAAATATAGGCCATTTTAACTTGTTCTACCAGTTTTAACCCCCCTTCCATTAAAAAAAAAAAAGTAATTTAACTGTTTTAATGCTCCAGGTTTCCCTTTACAGAGACAATGGGCTTTAGGGGAATTGCTCTCACTAAAGAGCCTGGACCCTTTAGAAAATCCCCTTTCCTGTGCCCAACACTGTGTCCTGCACCTCTGTCAGGTGGGACAGCTGAGGCCCAGGACAGCAGGGACTGACTTCAGGGGCATGGAGCTGGGGTCTGGATGAGTCCTTGGACTCTGAAGAACTGTGGCTGCAGCCAACCATGATTTCACATACAAACCCGATGGAGTCCCTTTGGGGAGCTACCCAGACTGAGGGCCACAGGCCTTCCAATCCTTCTGTGGAAGCACTTTGTTTGCAGAAGACCTAAGTGGCCACCTTGGAGTACTCCTCCCTCACTCCCCTTCTGTCTGTGGTAAGGTGCCAGATGCAGGCAGGGAGAGAGGGAAACGCTGTCGCGGTCCCATCAGTGGCCACTGGCTTTCCTCTCCCTTTGCCACAGCCTATGTATGACACCACTTTCTGTCTCCGCAACTGCTCGGAGAATGGTCTGTCCCTGCAACTCAGGCCTTGTCCCTGCAACTCTACGTTCTTTTCCCCAACTCAGGCCTCCTGTGAAGTTTGACTTCTTTCTCCTGGCCTTGAGCTATTTCTGGGCTCTCTGAAATCTTGCCAGGGAACCCCACAAAGCACCCTGAGGTTCTGAAGCCTCGGCTGGCTCTCCAGGAAATGGACTAAGCAGTTAATCCTCCGGAGAGTCTAGCAGTAAGGATCCTGTTTTGTTTTTGAAATTTCTTTAGCCCAGGACTTGGCTTTTCTATCCTCCATGCATTTCTGTAATAACCAATAGACCCAGAATGGAGTTGACCTTGTATTTATTGATTGATAACCTGCTTCTCGGGGTTGAGTTACCAGTCTCACAAAATAAGATCAGGTCTGACCAGTCAAATCCTTAGGGAAAACAGAATACAGAAGATTTTTCTTAAGATATGGTAAGAATGTTAGCAGAAAACAAGAAGTTTCCAGAATTTCAGGATAAGGATAGAATTTGGAACGACCAGCAGCAATATTTGCCAACACTGCCTCCCCCCGACCCCCACTCTCACTGCTGGCACATGCCTTAGCCAGAGACCAAAGCTGGGGATGAAACGTAATGGACAATATAACCCACATCCAGAAACAATGAGTGAATGAACAGCAGCCAGGGAAATGGCAAACACTGTGAATGAGTGGATGGATGGATTAGCTAACTGGACAATGAGATGGCCGGCCTTCAAGCCTTCCCTGGACCCCATGCTATGCCATCTTCTGTGGCCATATGTTTCTTCTCCAGACCTCATCAATCCACTTTTCCGGCCAGCTCTGGGAAGCCTATGCCTAGACCAAAGCTGAAACTCTGCCCGTGAAGCCGAAGAGCCCCCTGTGCCCCCCCCATCCTCACTCTGAGACTTCTCCATTTTCTCCTGTACTTGAACTACTTCAGAATTTTCTCCCATCATTCCAGGGAAGCCACAAACACATTCCAAGGAATGCCCAGGCTAGTCCTGTACTCCTCACTCTGGTCACAGGTACACTTTCCATTTCTCCTCTCTTGCCTTTTTCAAATCTACCTCCTTTGCCTCAGCTCCCCTCTGCTTCTAATGCTGCTTAAACCACCCATGGTTTGCAGGCTCAGACCAAACCCCTGTGAAAGGATAGAGCCTTGGCACAAAAAGAGGACATTCAGAATGATTCAATGTACATGAAGGCTAAGAAAAGGCAAAACTGGGTAGGTATGGTAGCACACACCCATAATCTCAGCAGTCTAAAAATATAGGCATGAAGATTGCAAGTTCAAGACCAGCCTGAGCAGCAAAGGCTCTCTCAAAAACAGTGTGCTCAATTTGGCAGCACATCTATTAAAGTAGGGAGGATACACAGACAGCTAGTGTGGCCTCTGTGCCAGGAAGACATGCAAATTCATAATGCTGAAGTTTTGGGCTAGGCATAGTGTGCATACCTTTAACTCCATGTGTGGGGAAGAGTCAGGTGATCCCTGTGAATCTGAGGAACTTTGCAGTCTACATAATGAGTTCCAGGCCAGCCAGTGCTACAGAGTAAGAGCCTATCAAAAATAAAAACACAAAACCAATCCATTAGATAAAGATCAAAACTGTGGTTGCTTTTGGGATAGAACAATTAACTTAAAGGTACAAAAAGTGGACTTTGGACAGTATGAGTAAAATATCTGGATTTTGATTCTGGTAGTGATTGATGGGTAGTAATGGATGGGTTCCTCAGCCAAAGTTTATTGCTCTTGCTGGTCATTTGTGGTGCATACCTTTAATCCCAGTGCATGGGAGGCAGAGGCAGGCAGATCTTTGTGAGTTCGAGGTCAGCCTGGTCTACCGAGCTGGTTCCAGGATAGGCTCCAAAGCAATACAGAGAAACCCCGTCTCAGAAAAAAGACAGAAAAAAAAGTTTATTGCTCTCTACTTCAAAGTTCTATTCAATTATCCTAGTATGAATTTAAAAATAAAAAATCTTACTACTGAGATCTCCCCTGCAAAAATTCTTTCTTTGGTTTATTAATTCTGTCAAAATATTGTGTCTACACAGAAGTTTTCCCACAGGGTGATTAGAGAGACTATGATTCTAGTATGGGGCTTGAAATAATGTATAAAGTGACAGCAGAGGCCAGCTCTTACTACAGCAAATTCGGTTGACCAGATGACCTGGGTGCTGCCATGCTCTGGCCAGCATTTGTAACCTATGGTTTCTCCACTGGACAATGGGAAGGCCTGTACATTCCTCAATTTACCTTTTCATGTATGCACCATCACAGCCAGTATTTGGTTATTATATGCAGGGCTTTGACCACATTCACCTGTCCTATTTCTGTCTCTTAGTCTGTGTTTCCCTGCCCGGCTTCTCCCTTTCCTAAGGATGGATACTTTCTGTACATTGTATCAAAGTTCTGGTTTCCCTTCCCTGCCCTTTCCTAAGGATGGATACTTTCTGTACATTGTATCAAAGTGCTGGTTTCCCTGCCCTTTCCTAAGGATGGATACTTTCCATACATTGTATCAAAGTGCCCTGCAGAAGGAGGGACCCAGTTCCTTTCCCTGCAGCTCTGTCCCTGGGACCATCATTGCCACTGGGATTCATCATTGTTGCTCACTTTTAAGCAATTATTCTTAGCAATGGGGAGAGGTTCCAGAAATCCTGCATATCTCTTGTGCCTCAGACATTCTGCCCACAGCAGGCACCCAAGAAGTGTTTGGCCTCCATCTCAGGAGCCACACATGACTTTCTCAGTGTCCATACAGCCCATTCTCAGAAAACCTGAAACCTCCCCCAACCAAGAATTGTCCCTGGATGAAACTCAGAGAGTCTGTGCCGAGGAAGTGAAGGCTTGGCAAAGGTACCACCTTGCCAGGCAGAGGGTGAAGCCCAGGGGTCGGGTGGCTTGTCTAACCACATACAACTCAAGAAAACTCGGTGGCAGGTTGCCTGGGCTACACTGTCACCATTTTGGCTGTTGTAAAGGCTTGTTGCTTCAATCTTTGGACATGGTTTTCTCCAATTCACCAGATGTGACAGTCACAGGGCTCTGTTTCTGTCCCCCTCCCAGCATTTCAGAATGAGTCATGAAGCCCCCTGCCCATCCTGGAGAAAGGTTTGCATGGTGATCTCATTTCAAAGTTCTTGCTGTCACTATGGCATTGGTCCTGAAGTGCTAGCCACGCCATCTGGGCGAAGGGTTTAGAACCCTGCTAGGCACTCAGGGAGCCCTGGGCATCAGTGAGGGTTTTCTTTTTCACCCCTTGGAAGGTAGGGAGCAAGCAGAGATGTAAACAGCTAAGACAGAGAAAACCTGGGGCTGATCCCATGACTTCCTGACTCAGGAATATTCTCCAGGCCCTGAGATGTTAGAGCTAGGGCACAGGCTGTCTGATCTAGTTTCCTTGCCTGACCCAGACCTGGGCCTCTCGGAGCTCAGGGACTAGGCCCCAGGGCCGGGAGGCAACAAAGTCTCTCATGTAGCTGCCTTTGGGAGGGGAGCCCAGGAGCTTCTGGGTACTTTAGCCAAAGCACCCAGCCACGCAGCACGGCCCAGGCCAGGTGCCAGCTGAAAGTATTGTCATCGGTCGCTCCAATTATTCCTTTTGTCTGATAATTCCAACCATGGGTCCCCTCCCAGGGGGAAGTCATCTACCCACTCTTGCCCCAACTTGTCCTCTCTGTGGCTCTCCTAGGTGCCAGAGTGACTCTCAGAATGACTGCTCCTCCCAGACCCTGCCCCTCACCTCACTTCAGGGCCACTTCTGAGTGGGTGGGGTGAGCTGAACTAGGGCTCTAGGAGGAAGGGTCCCCACATCCTCAGCCTTTTAAAAAAGGGCATACTCTTATTTAACCTAATTCATAAAAAAGAATTGCAAAGCGTGTGAATAGAATTAATTGGGTACTTTATAATCCTTTTTGTATAAACCCAAAATCTGCAATTTACATTAAAACACACCTCATTGGAATACTGTGCTTTTAAGAGACAGAAACCAAAACATGGAAACTGCCATGGATGGTCACAAACAGATGTCTGTCTGTTGATGAATAAACGTGAACAAAATGTGATATGCTCATTCTTTTGGAATATAATACAGCCATAGATAGGAGCAAAGTTCAACAGAACCTTGGAAATATACTAATTAGGGCTGGAGGTGTGGCTCAAATGGTAGACTGCTTGCCTGTCGTTCACAAAACCTTGGGTTCAGTTCCTCAGAACTGCATAAAAATCAGGACTAATGGCACATGCTTGTAAGCCCAACACACAGGAGGCAGAGACAAGAAGATCAGAAGTTCAAGGTCATCCCCAGGTACTTAGAGTTGGAGGACAGCTTGGGCTGCATGAGACCCTGTTTCAGAAGAAGGGAAGGAAGTAAAGAAAGAAAGACAGGGGGAAAAAGGCAGACACCAGAGCGAGTTCCAGGACAGTAGGAGCTGTTATACAGAGAAACCCTGTTTCAAACAAACAAACAAACAAACAAACAAACAGAAAGAAAGAAAGAAAGAAAGTAAAAAAGTCAGACACACACCTGATTGAGTGACACTGCCACCCCACCTCCTTTTTGGTTTTGTTGTTGTTGTTTGTTATTTTTGTTTTGTTTGTTTGCTTTGATTTTTTTTTTTTTTTGAGACAAGGTTTCTCTGTGTAGCCCTGGATGTTCTATAGACTGGGTTGGCTTCAGTCACAGAGGTCTGCCTGCCTCTGTTTCCCAAGTGCTGGGATTAAAGGCATGCACCACCACCACCAGGCTATGAACCCACTTTTTTGTTTGAGGGTTCTGTCTGTTTGTTTGTTTGTTTGTTTGTTTTGGGACAGGTAGCCATGGCTATCCTGGAACTAGCTCTGTAGACCAGGCTGGCCCAGAACTCACAGTGCAAACTAGGAAAATCTGTGGAGATGGGAAGACAGGTGGCCCTAGCAGCTTGGGCAATGGGACATTTGTAATGATTATTCATAGTGGTGAGGGTTCTTTGGGTTTGGAATTAGACAGTGATGGTGGCTTTCAAACCTTGTGGCTATACTAAGACGTCAGATTTGTGCTTTAAAACAGTGAATTTTATGACATAAACAATGTCTGGAGGAAAACATAGCAGCATTAGTATTAGTACTGGCAACACAATAGAGTTGTGTTATACCTATTTGATGTCCAAATTTAAATGTAAGTTCTTTAAGGAAAATGTAAAAATTTAGGCCTGCAGATGCAGTAAGTATATGCAAGTGACAGCCAGATGCAGTAGTTTTTGCCAGAGGAGAGCTGGCAAATCTCTCCAAAGGCCCTTGTTAGCAGCAAGCTGAGGGCAGGTCCCCAATGCTGCCCAACCCTCTTCCTCATACAAGGCTTACTTGGGGGTGGAAGTGTCCTGGCTGTCACCCTCCCTCTGCAGCCCGAGGCCTCTCAACCCAAAATACAGCACACAGAAAGGAGCCAGGGCTGCTGGGCGAGAGGGAGGCACAGGGTCAAGCAGAAGGCCCAATCCAGGGGCTTCTTGGTTCCTTGCTCCTGCTGGGGGACAGGTGCTCACCCAGAAGGTCAGAAGAGAGCACGCTGATGGCATCACACTGTTCTGGGGTCGTATCTCAGCATTGATGGGCAGGCACAGGTTCAATAGCGCATTATTGCCAACAAAACCCTCTTTGAGAACTGTGAGAACTGTGAGAACTGCACAGCCGTTCTAATAGCAGGGCCTCTCAAGGACAGAGCTGAGGCGAGGGGAGGGCAAATATTTTGTGGCTGTGGAAAGGCAGCCGCTCCTTCCCTGCGTACTTCTGTGACAGCTCTCACGATGGCAAGTTGTCGGACCTAGAAAAGCAGTGGCGGGTGTCCCATTCAGGAAGGGTTCTTTCTTAGCTTTTCTCCCTGGGTTTGAGGGGACATGGCCCAGGCACACTTTTTTAGGATCTTACTCTAACAGACTGGGAATAAAGCTAGGGTTGGATTTATCAGGGTTATCCATATTCCTTCACCAATCAATGATATTACTTTAAAAATCTTACAATCTATTTTCCTACCCCTCCCCCAACACACACACACACACACACACACACACACACACACACACACACACACAAAGCTAAAACACCATCAAGTGATTGTTTGGGGTTTTTGTTTTGTTTTGTTTTGTTTTTGCTGTTAATTTTCATGACCATAGCAATAATTCTTAGGCACACCTGGTAAACCATTGATACAACCAGAAACACCCCCAGCCTCCTGGATTCTATGAGACAGTGATTTCAAGGTGGCGGCCCAGGGAGAGTTACTCCTCCGTCTTCCCTTGTTAAAAGCTGCTGTAAGTCAGGGCCTGAGATGAAAGAGTGGAGAGCTGAGTCAGCAGGTGGGTCCCACTCCCAGCCCGCCCGCCACCTGTTTTATTGAGCGTGCTCTCTAGTCATCACTGTCACTGAAAAGAAGGGAGTTTTTGGACTAGAACCATAGAACCATGTACATTCCCTTCAGGCTCTTCCTTCCCCCTCCACAGCTTGAGGTGGTGGTGGTGGTGGTAGGGGGGTACCTTCTGTGACAGCAACTCATAGATTACTTCCAAGGACAGGAAGCTACCAAAGGGAGAACATGCTTTATTCTGAGGGCTGGTATTTGCCAACTGTGAGTGAGCCCCCTCAAAATATCAAAGGAAACAAACAAACAAACAAACAAACAAAAAACCACTTGACATTGCAATCTACATTGACAACTCCTCGGAATGCTAAAGTGCACAAGTCCCCCAGCTCCTGCCCTCTAGAGACAAGAAATGGCCACTCAGGCCCTGGGCAGTCAAGGCCGAGTGGACTTCAGGGATGAAGAAGCTGGGCATCTCTGTGCCCTCATCCCTTTCTCTTTCCAGTGAGGAAACACAGCTGCTCCATCCTCTCTGACCCTTTGCTAGACAATAAATTACCTATAAAGGTCCCAAGACAGGGCACTTGAGAGAAAGAGGCTCTTATCAAGGACCCCCCCACCCCGCCCAGTCTGTTAGTTAATAAGCACTGTATACTCTGCATACTCACTGAGCCCTTCTGGGTGGGGGTGGGCCCCGTGGAGGGGAGTGGACTTCACCACCCAGGCTGGCATGGATGAGTAAGGTGAGGGAGGGGACTGTCACACAGTCACCCACACATCAGAGTCATACTTGCTCTGGGCTACAGAGGGAAGTGGGTCACAGGGTAACACGAAATTCAACACTTTGCCTAGGGAAGTGTGCCCCATAACAGCACTCCCCCCAACTTCTCTTCCTAGGGGAAGGGAAAAGAGACCCACAAAGGACTAGACTGTCATGTTTAATTACAGAGAAAGAAAGGGACAGAGAGGGTTGGTGCCACACTCCACTCATACAACAAATCGGAGCTCTGTTGCTTTTTACTGGCGATCCTATGGTTTACTGTAGATTTTGCACTATAGAGGCTTGACATAAGCAAAATGGAAATTTCAGTTTTGTGATTTAGGACTTGGATAAAATTGGAAAATGTGCCATCAGACATCAAACACAGCATGCCCAACACCTAGAAGCTTCCTAAATCAATGCAGTGACCTCCAGGCCCTTCATCAATAAAGGCTAACAACAGCAATAGAGAAGGATGCCATCTGACCTTTGCTGACCCTTTTTGCCCCAAGCACCTTTAGACACTTACACCTACTGTATCTAGCACTCACAATAGGCACAGGAAGAAATCTAAGCACAGAGAGAGGACACTATCATCAGGGTAACACAGTGCCAGACAAGACCCCATTCAAGCCCATTCATTGCATCTGTCTTTCTAACTGTGTAATTACAACCTAATTTTTGTACTTTGGGGATGTAAACTGGGCCAGAGCTTCAGGTCTCTGGTCACAGAGCCCAAAAGACCTTGTATCTGATGTCGAAGTCAGCATGAGGCATGCTGGTAAGCCTTGCTCTGCTGATCTGGAAACCGGGGAAATCAAGAGGATTAGATGAGATACTTTACACAAAGTGCCATTAGCATGTGCCATCAGTCAATGTGGGTTGACATGGGCTTCAGGACACACCTAGGTGGGAGGGGCAGGGCAAGGACCCAGCAGGAACTTCCTTGATGAAAGCTGTAATTATGGTCCCTCCTACCACACTGAGGACCCTCAGGGCATTGGGACATCTTACTGTTCAGGGGGTCAGGTCATATCTCTGCATGGATGAGCAATCACAGGGTTTGGAGGTGGGACAGATAAGGGGCAAGCTGAAAGGGTACTTACATCTGAGTTAGATAGCAGGGTGCGTCTAGAAAGGTAGAGCCCTCATCTACAGGAAGAGGTGGCTGCAGTCCCTTTCCCAGGAGATGGCAGAGTAAGATGAAGCCCTACAGTTTCTGTCCAGGTATTTATTGGTTCCCTCCCCAAAACACATATGTAATGTATTGAGTTTCAGCCAAATTCATATTAAATGACAGCTTCTCTCAACACTGCTCTTACCCATCAAACTCTGGCCACGAGCTGATGGACTCCTCCCAATGGCCCAGCAGAGCAGCACACGTCTTTGGGGTGTACACAGTGTGTCCTGGCCAGCTCATGTACTACACGCATATTATCGGCCTTATTAAGTGTTGTTTTTAACCCTCTTCTCACAGATGGGAAAACCAAGGCTCAAAGAGGACAGGTAGGCTGCTCAAGAGTCAGAGGGTAAAGGGCCCAGGTCTCCAAGTGGGGGTGGGGACATACTTGACCCCTGTGCTATGTGGCTTCTCTACCCACGAGCAACTGTTATAAACCCATTTGGCAGATGAGTAAATCAAGGCTCTGAGTCAATGCACAGATAGTATAAGAGCTGTCCTCATGCTGCTGCAGCAGTAGGCTGGTCTGTCTGTGTTTGTCTGCAGCTAGTAGTCTTTCAGTGGGTATAGATGGTGAGGTTGCAGGAAAGGGTCAGGACAACAGCTTTCCCCCACCTGGTGCCATAACCCAGGGCCCTGGCTAGAAGGACAATGATGTCCTGCTTGCTGAGGTCCCTTGGCCGGGCTGAAGCATGAACCCCCAGATCCTGGTCCAAAGCCTGGAAACACCCTATTTCTAGAGATGTCCACTGGATTCCACTCTAGGGCATTCATTCTTCTGGGTTCTGAAGGTGATTGGCTCCAGACCATGTCCCAAGTCTTGGCTGATCCACAGCCTTCTACTAGGTTCTACATTTAGTCCAATATGGTAGATTCCTGGGAGCTCCAAGGAAGGGTCTTAGGCAGGTCTGAAGTGAGTATGCAGTCGAGATCTGCCTTCCAAGCTGCAATTCCCACCTTTTAGTGACTGAAGCAGGAGGATTGTGAGTTTTAGAACAGCCCAGGCTATGTGGTAACACCCTGCCTCAACAAACAAACAAGACCCCAAGCCTGCTTTCTTTGTGTCTCTTTTATATGGAGATTAAACTGATTTTTCTTTTCTTTTTCTATGTCTATGTTCATGCCCGTATGCATGTTTGCATGTATGTGGACACACATGCATGTTTGTGTGGGTGCATACGTATGTGTACGCATGTGGAAGTCGAAGTTAATGTCAGGAACCATCCTTGATCCCTCTTCCACCTTGCTCTTGAGGCAGGGTCTCTCAATCAAACCCAGAGCTCACAGATGTGGCTAGTCTCACTGGTGAATTTGCTTAGAAATCTCCTGTCTCCACTTTCCAAGAATTACAAATGTGCCACTAGGTCCACTTGGAGTTTCCGTGGGTTCTTGGGGATCTGAACTCAGCCTCATGCTCTAACCACTGAGCAATCTCCCCAGTCCCTGATTTTTCTTTTGAATGAAGGTGCCCATCCTATAATTACTTTAAAATCAGCACAATTGATCCTGGGGACACTGAAACGATCTGACACATTCCTGCCATCAGGGGTCACCAGAGGAGAGACATACAGGCCCACATAGTACAGCTCTCTGGCAAGGAGCCAGGAGGCTTCCAGGGGCAGAAACACTGAGCTGAGTTTGAAAGGAATGGTGCTTAGAGCCACAAAGGAATGTTCTAGAATCTAGATGGAGGGGCCAGTACCCAGAAGCATGAGATGTGATGGAAGAGGATACAGAATTAGAGCATCTTCATTCCTAGTATGGGAGATGCAGAGGCAGGAGCATGCTGTCAGCCGTCTGCAGAGTGCTGGATTGGACTCATGTAGCAGGTCATCCAATACACACTTCTACTGCCAGGGATTGTGCTGGGCAGTGGGGACCAGAATTCAAACTTCATGGTCTCTGGTGCCTGGGGACCTGGGCTGGGAATTTTTTGAGTTGGGATGGTGGTAGGGGATGGAGAGCTGGTTTTTGAAGCCCAGAGGTGGTTAAGGTGGGCAGCATCCTGACAGGCCTGAGCAGGAGGGTGACATGGGCAGGGCAGCCTCCAGGATGGACTTGAGTAGGAAGAAGGAATTGCCCAGAGGCCCAAGGACAGGAACACACTCAGAACAGGGAGTTGGTAGGCTGGGCATGGCATTGGCTGCTGGAAGGAAATGAGAAGGGATGGGCTGCAAGGGTATCTGAGAACCAGGCGGCAGAGCCCTGGGAGGAGGCCAGCTGAGAACCCTGGGCCTAGGCTACAGCTCTGAGGCACACCACTTTTCGGTTGATCACATTCCAAAGAGACAGGTCAGGGAGTGATCCCCACCTCAGAGGGAAGCCTCTGGAGACAGCTATGTGGGCTTAAGCCTAGCTACCCCACTAACCCTTGGTCATGCGACCTTGGAATGTGACTTTGCTTTTTAGAGCCTCAGTTTGCACCTCTATAAAATGGGGACAATAGTAGTTGTTTTCTAGGACTGTTGTGAGAGCTGCCAGCTACTCCGTGCCAGCTTGCATTGTGTATCAGTTTCCAGCTGTGGTCAGGGAAGAATTTCTTTCCATTCATTTGCTGGTCTGGGTCTCTTCTCAGCTTAGCCATTCCCAGGTGCTGATCCGTGGCAGGCTGTGTACTGAGCTGGTAGGTGGCCACTTTCTACCCTGGGAGAGCTGCCATCCAGCCTTCCCCCACCCTGTCTGTTAGCCACACCCCAGCAAGATCCCATGGAAGAGTCCCTTGTGAGTCCCAGGGGGAGAGTGGGGACTCAGGGCCATATCAGAGATGACAGAGACCAGTGGATAGGGCTGGCCTTTCGAAAAGGAAACATTCTGATTTGGCTCAAGGTTATGAAATCATTTTGCTTTGTGTTGTTTTTGACATTAGGTTATTTGAAGAGGCAGAGTGGGATTGGATGGGCCCCATGCGGACATTAACATGAGATGTCCTTTCCCCAAACCTTGGTCAAACACCCTCACATCACACAGAACTCCGGAAAATCACCAGTGTAACAACAGCTGTTTTCTGGTGACTTCCATGATATGCACTGTACAGGCTATTTTACAGACACCCAACAACCATGCCAGGGGGAGAAAACCATGTGTAGATGCCGACATACTCAAGGTCAGCTAGCTAGTGGCTGGGCATGGACACGACCAAGGGGTCCTGGGCTGGCACTGGAGGTCAGTGGTAGAGTGCTTGCCTAGCATGCTTGGGGTATTGAGTTTGATCCCCAGCATTGAAAAAAAAAAAAAGTTAAGGTTGATTTCTGCCTTTAGTTAGGGTTTCTATTGCTGTGAAGAGACATCATGACCATGGCAACTCTTAAAAAGGAAAACAGTTAATTGAGGTGGTGGCTTACGTTTCAGGGGTTCAGTCCATTATCATCATGGTGGGGAGCACGGTGGTGTGCAGGCAGATACGCTGGCTACATCTTAATCAGAAGGCAACAGGAAGTAGACTATGTTACACAGAGCGAAGCTGGAGCAAAAGAGACCTCAAAGCCTGCCCCACAGTGACGTACTTCCTTCAGCAAGACCACACCCACTCCAACAAAGCCACACCTCCTAATAGTGCCACTCCCTTTGGGGTCATTTTCTTTCAAACCAGCACAACTTCTCACATACATACAAAGGTACATACATAGGTTTTTAT
The DNA here is from genome assembly GCF_943737965.1 of Phodopus roborovskii. Classification (NCBI taxonomy): domain Eukaryota; kingdom Metazoa; phylum Chordata; class Mammalia; order Rodentia; family Cricetidae; genus Phodopus; species Phodopus roborovskii. Next base: position 1,696,258 of record NW_026126645.1, read on the forward strand.
TATGTTAAACCATTTTAAGCAAGAAAATGCAGACTTTTAACTTCATTCTCTAACTCTACTTTCAGATAACCACTCTGCCTCTATACTTTGATGGTTTTCTCTTCAGGCTGTGTTTACAAAATACTCACAATAATTCTTATTTTTATGGTCAAAGTGATGTCATTTTGTAATCTGCTCAGACTCACACACATTTGTACCCATAGCAACAGCCTGTGCTTTTTTGGAGGCTTTGTGTGTGTGCATGTGTGTGCATGTGTGTGCGTGTGTGTGTGTGTGTGTGTGTGTGTGTGTGTGTGTGTGTGTGCACATGCACATGCACACAGAGGCCAGGAGTCAAGACTGACTGTCTTCCTTTGTAACCCTCCGCCTTATTTTATTTTATTATTGTTTTTTGAGGCAGTGTCTCTCCCTGAACCTGGAGGCCACAGACTCAATTAAACTGGTGGCCAGAAAGTCCCACCATGCCCGTCCCTGCCTCCTAAGTGCTAGGATGACAGACATGCCACTGGCATGGCTTTACAGGGCTCTGGGGATCAAATCTGGGTCATCAAGCTTATGTGGTAAGTACTTTACTAAACGAGCCATCTCCCCAGTCGCCAGGGTTGCTTTTAAATTAACCCAAGTGGGATCCCACTGCTATGTTATTTTGTTAACTTTGGAAGTCGTACTGTTACCACCCCATCCTCTGTATAAGAAGACTGAGGCCCTTTCATTGGCCATCCAGCTTGCCCAACCAGTGAGTTCCAAGTGTTGCTTTTACAGCAAGTTGTGTGATGCTTTTGTGGTATTTGGCCCCACTCTTTCCAAACATCTGTATGTTAGAGCTGTGCATTCTATCATGCATTTAATTACCTCCCCCTTCAGTGGACATTTACCTCCTGTCCAGTTTTCAGGGTTACAGGCATCTTGTTTCATTTTCAGTGCTGAGGACTGAATGCATGCTGGGCAAGCTCTTATAGCTGAGCTATATTCCCAGTCCCTACAAATGTTTCTGCTTCATGACAGAGGTAACTGTAACGGAGTCAAGGTCCAAGGGCCCTTAGATGGCTTGGGCTTCTCTTCCTCCCCAGAGAGCTTTTATCAATAGGCTGGTGCCAAGACTTAATGAAGGCCAGTGGAGCAGAGTCCCAGAGCAACTTCAGCCATGTGTGAGAGGAGTAGGTGCCTGAGAGAACAGGACAGGCAGCCAGGGAATCCAACCCGCTTGCTGGCAGTGCGGTGCGTGTGGTCCCGTTCCCCGGGCCTTGTGCAAACACCTGGCTTTGTCACTGGCTGAATAGGAAAGTTAGCCCCAAATTAGCACTAATATGAGGGTGGCTGAACCTCTTGTGAGGCCCTTTGAGACGCACAAAAGAGCTTCAGCGGCTGGGCTGTCCAGCCCAAACAGGTCTGACGTGGAGACACATGTCCAGCAGGAACACCAAGGCCCTAGGAGACTCTATAGTAGTCCCCGAATCACCCAGAGCTCTAGGTTCCGGAGGATCCATTTTCCTAGGGCCACAGCAGGCTTTGGGGCCAGGAGCAGGGCCTTTTGGCTAGTTAAGGGTTTGAAATCAGAAAGGCCTGGGTTCAAACCTCAAAGGCAGAGATACTCTGTGCAAGTCCCTGACCTCAGTCTTCTCATCTGGACAATGGGGGTAGTAATAGTAACAACTTCAGGAGTTAAGAGGGTTAACATGAAGGGCTGTAAAGACAGCTCAATTGGTAAAGCAACTCCTGTTTGAGCAGGGGACCTAGTTTGGATCTCTAGGACCCACGGGAGTCTATAACCCCAGTTCTGAGGAGGTAGTGACAAGTAGATCCCTGGCGCCCATTGGCCAACCAGTCTGCCTGACCAGTGAGTCCCAGGTGTATCGAGAGACTCTCTCTCAAGAGAAAATAAGGTGGAGAGTATCTGAGGAAGATACCTAGCATTGATGTCTGAGGCTACACACATGAACATGTTTACACACATACACAAAAATGATTGCACACGGTGACACAGGGCCACTTTGTGGAATGGTGGGAGAGGGCCTCTTTTGATCAGACTGAGTAAAATTGCAGGGCTATGGCACCCAGCCCCATATGGCTCCCCACCCCAACCCCTGTCCTGGCACTTGTCACCTGACATGTTATAAACTGCCTCCTTCGACTCCTCTGTCTAGGGCAGAGCTTGAAGCATCCATTCAGGACTGTAACCCAAGAGTCTGACACAGGCTAACACACAGTAGGTCCTCCTTTGGGGCTGGCTGTTCGTGATGTATATAGATGGCACAGGTGTCTGGCATGTTCCAAGCTTCGGTGGAGAGCGGCCGTTGTGTGCAGTTGGCTTTCTTTTCACTTCCAGTGACATCTTCAGGAACTTGGAGACAAGGAGGTTCCAGCCTTCCCAGCTCCCCAGCCTGGTTCTCCTCAGTTAAGATGGAAGACTGGCAGGCAGGCAGTGTCCAGAGAGCAACCCGCTGCAACTGGCCAGACATGTAGTAACCTGTGAGTGCTGTGGCCTTGGCAGCCTGGGTGAGGCACAGGGTTGGCCTGCTCCAGGGGTCTAAAATGAGAACTGGCTTGTCTGAGCCTGTACACCCCTAATCTGACTGCTGAATCAGGGAACTGACTGAACCCCAACTTGTCCTAGGGGAGCTCAGAAGTCCCTTGGCTTGAATGCCAAGGCCTTGACCATTTGAGGCCTTGGCCCTTGCCAAGTCCTTATCTAGCAAAATGCCAAGTGCAAGGGTCTCATGTGTATGCTAGGGGGGCTGTAACCACTGGCCATTATCTTCTGGGTCTTGGAGAGGATTCTGCTGTTTCCCAAGGGTCCACCGGGTGTTGGGCCTGCCTGAGGAGCTGAGGTAGAAGGTGAGACACAGAGTCATGGCCATCATTCTGGAGCTCCCAATCTGGCCCCAGGGGAGGACATGAAACAAAGATTTCCCCAAATTACAACTGGCAGGAGGCCCGGGAGGAAAAGTACAAAGGACTGTGGGTGCTTTTAATTGGGCATTGAACTCGGCCGTGTTCTCTGAAGAAATGTCATTGAAGGAAGGCTTGTGGGCGTTAACCAAACTGAGGAACCAGGGTTGTGGTGGGCGAAGGGGATGGCGCCTCAGAAAGAGAGAATGGTGTGCACGGAGGCCCACAGGCAGGCCTGATGTGCAATGTGACTTGACTGAAACTCTTAGACAACACCCCAAGAGGAAACACCTCATCTTGCTGATGAGGAAACCAGTGTTCTAGAAGGTTAGCTAAGTGCCTAGGATCCACAGAGCATGCTGAGCCTGTGGGGTTTTCTTGAGGCTTCACCCTGAGTCACCCCATCTCTCCAAAGACTAGGCTAGTTCACCTGGAGAAACATTCAGGAGTCACAGTTATGAGGTTTTCCGGAAGGCAACTCAGGGGAGGGGAAGGGAAGGGAGACAGAAGAGGAGGGGAGGGAAGGGGGAGAGCAGGGAAGGGGAGAGGGGAGGAAAGAGGAGGAGGAGAGGAGAGGACTGTCTCTGAGGTAACTTCAAAGGTAATTCTGGGATCCAGACCTCCTTTCCCTGACTCCTCTTGGAGGCTGGCCCATCTGATACACCTCTCTTGAAATGAATCACCATGCAACCCTGGCCAGATGTGTAGATACGTAAATAAACAAACCAAACATGTGGCCTGGGCCCCTCCTCCTGGAGGAGAGAACCCTGAAGTGTAAACACAGGAAGCGGGCACCTCAGGATTTAGTGTGGGCCATGGCCATTGTTTCTCCCTGTGGCATTGACTAAAATAAGCCCACACAGGTAAAGCAACTCCATGGGGACTGGAGTCTGGCAAGCAGACAAAGGGGAATTCCCAGGGAAGGCTTGAGTGAGGCTCGGGTCACCTGCCAATTATTTGCAAGCCCAACTGTTGCTGTGCCCAGATGCAGAGCCTCAACTTACTTCCCATGCTGGAGAAGGTATCTGTTGGTTAGGAGGTCCTGGGATGTCACCCCCTCCCATACTTCTCAACAGGGACATGATGACTACGGCTGGTGTCTCCAGTCAATGAGTGACACCCAGACACCCACCTGTCCCCAGGTAGCCACACCTGGCTGGGTGGGTGTTAGGTAACTTGGCATGCACCATCTGCCGCATGGCTGTGCATGCATTTCCCCGCTTGCCCAAGTGAGTCGCTGTCTATAAGAGGAGAACCCTGGGGCCCAGGGTTGCCTGCTGTCCACCAGGGAGGCCACACAGCTGTACTCTGGGTTCATAGGATAAGGCTATGTCCAACCAGCCTCAGGCACAGGCCCGCATTTGAAAAACCAATTGACTGAAAGCTTTGAGACAAGATGCAGCAAGGCAAATTACCTTGCCCAAAGTCACGTGACTGGAACTGGGTGTGGGGGAGTCATAGAGCACCCCCCACATTAGTACATGTTGTTAGTGCATGTGTGGAAGCCCTCATTCTTCACTGATTGGGGGATGGTCCAGCTCCCACGTCCCAGGAAGTGCTTTGTCCCTTTTTCCCTGTCCTCACACGCATTCTTACATTCAAGGGAAATTGAAATGAGTTTTTTAACTTTGTGCTCTAATTTGCAATATTTGTCAGAGACTCTTCAAATATCCTAAGGAGTCGCTACTCACCCAGTCACTTATCTGACACAGTGTCTAGAGATACTGCTCTCAGACCCAAATACTTTGTCACCCTTCCTGAGTGTGAGCAATCCTGGGGTGTCTGCAGCCAGCATATGACACAGCCTCAAGCCTGGTGTGGTGGCACATACCTGTGCTTCCAGCACTTGAGAGGCTGGGGCAGGAGGATTGCAAATACAAGACCAGCCTGTGCTATTTAGCTAGTCTGGGGCCAACCTGTGCTACCTAGCTAGTCTGAGGCCAGCCTAGATATATAGCTCAAAAACGAAAGAATCTGTGGTGTCAAAGGCCTGTAATCTCAGCATTTAGGAGTTGAAGGCCTGCCTCTGCTCAAGGCTAGCCTGGACTATACATGACAAAACAAAAAGCTAAATAAAATAACTTGCCAGGCATAATAGTGCACCTCTTTAATCCCAGCACTCAGGAAGCAGAGGCAGGTGGATCTCTGTGAACTGCAGGCCAGCCTGGCCTAGAAGTTAGTTCTGGGCTAGCCAGGGTTACACAGTGAAATCCTGTCACAACAAATAAAGAAGTTAATTAATTAACTTTTAGTTAATTAACTAATTAAATTAGTTAATGAATTAATTTAAAGGGTATAGACTTTATAAACAAAATATAAAAACACACAATAACATGAGCAGATATCAGTGATGTAGAATTAAATATAGGAAAGAGAATATTCAATTGTATATTGAATGTGATGTCAACTACATTTTTAAAAATCTGTAGGAAGAACATACCAAGTATTAATAATAGTTCTCTGAGTGCAGGTTATAGCAACCTTATACTTTCAATCTTCAACAATAATAATAATATAGGTGTCTGGAGAGATAGCTCGGCAGTTAAGAGCCCTTGTTGCTTTTCCAGAGGACCAGAGTTTGGTGCCCAGTGCCCACATCAGGTGGCTGACAACTGTCTATAATGCCAACTCCTGGGGATCCAATGATTCTGGCATCTAAGGACACCCACGTTTATGTGTACATACATGTAGACACAGACACACCTATACACAATCTTAAAATAATGAGAAGTTAAATGTTTAAAAAACAATAGTACATAATTTTTTGAATCGGACATAAACAGGATGGCTGATGGGCAATCAAATCACAAAAGTCGGCATGGATCTGGGGACACAAAGTCATAGAAACATGGTTTATCTACTGTCAGACAGCTGGCACAGCCTGAGGCTCGGATCTGAAGTCAGATGGTCTGACGGCAAAGGCCACCTGCAAGCATGGCAAAATGTGTTTTTCTTTAGACTAAAGATGATTCTTTGAGGAGTGGCTCCTGCTACCCAACAGTCAGGGGACAGAAGCAGAGCTGCCAAATACCAAATCCTCTTGTTTTGCCAAGAGGATTGACAAGGGACCTGTATCCGTGCAGAGAAAGAGGCTCCTATCCACAGAAATGTGAACTAAAACCACAATGAGATGCCATTACACATTAGTCAGGAACTCGACAAAGACAGACAATAGTAAATGTTGACAAGGCTGTGAAGCAACTGGAACACTCATTCATAGTGATGATAAAATAATACAATGTGGTATAATAAGTCATGCAATCACTTTAGGGAAAAATGTATCAATAATTTATAAAAATGAAACATATGTCTACCTTGTGACTCAGTCATTACACTTCTAAATATTAACCAAAGGGAAATAAAAGCTTATTTTTATAAAAGCTTATGTAAGAGTGCTCATAACAGTGTCATAGTAGCCCCACACTGGGAACAGCCAGTGTCCCTTAGAGAATGGATAAGCAAAGTCTTATGTTCCCATTCCAGCAGTAAAAGGGAAGGAGGAATCACCGGGGTGCAGGCCATTGGTAGGGTGCTTGCCCAGCATATGTAAGGTCCCAGGTTTGACTGCCAGCACAGAGAGATAGAGAAGAAGAATGTCTCCATAACAACATGGACAAATCTCGAAAGCACTGTGTCATGTAAAAGAAGCTTTAAATGAGAGTACACACTGTTTCATTCCATTTACATCAAAGCTGAAGGCAGCTGAAGACAATAGATGATGTACTACATTTGAGCAACCAGCTGGGAGAGGATGGGAATTCGATCATTCTTCATCTTGAGGGAGACTGAGGCCACACAGGTACACACAGTTATCAGAACTCATAAATTTGAACTTGGTGATTCCAATACATGTAAGTTTTACATCAAAAGACAAGAACATAGAATATCTGTTCACAGTTTTTGTTCTTTTCTTGTACATTTGTGTGCAACACTATTCACACAAGGCATTGGGGGATGTGTACTGAGATTGCAGTTTCCTTTGGGGTGAAGGAAAACGGCTGCCTTGATGAAAAGGAGTGGGAGGGCTTTAAGGAAGAAAAGTCAGATGCAGTTAATACTCACAGTAGGTGGCAAAGCCATTAAGGAAGATGCCTGCCAACTCTAGAGTACCTCCCCACACTACACACACACAGAACGCACACACACACCACACAGACTATACACACACAATCACAAGTACACACCACACACACACAGAGACTACACACATACCCTGCACAGCACACACACACACACAGACTACATACACACACACCACACACACATGCACACTACACACACACACACCATACACACATACTATACACATTATACACACACATGCAAGCACACATACACTATGCACAGAGAAACTACACACATGCATACTACATACACATACTACACACACACTCACAAGTAGACACACCATACACACTACACACAGAGAGACTACACACATATGCACATTACACACTTATACTTGCAAACATATGCGTGCAGTCCTACGCAAACACACACACACACATTGTTACAGTCACAGTACTATTGCAATGGCCAGCTTGAGAACATAGAGTGTAAAATGCTTTCAACATTACACACTTGAAAGGCTGAGGCAAGAGGATTGGCTCCAGTTGCAGACTTGCCCAGGTTACATCACGAGTTCTAGCCCAGCCTTGCTAAGAAGTGAGCTACACGATGTTACACCACAGAAGACAGGTGCAGAGGAGCACACTGTGTCACAATGCTTAGTAAAAAGGCAAGCCAGAACAACGGCAGTGGTCAGGATGGGGGTCATGTCCCGGGAGAGGTGGTTGTCTGTCTGGGTTTCTGAAAAATATAAAGTGGGCATGATTTTGTGTCATGTACATTATAACTTTCTGAACGCACATATTATATATAATAAGAATAGTCTTTAAGGGACTGTGTTACTGAGTCTTGCTTCAGGCTGTTTGAGGTGGTAGCTCACCATGGATTCCATCCCTTTCTCCCTCCCCACAGCCAGGGTCAGGGCTACCAAGCCTTTGAAGCATTCTCCCAGATTCCTCCAGTGAAACTCAAGGTTGTAGAACCTGGCTTGGAAATCATAGACATTTGGGCTCAAGTTTCTGGCTTCCCTACTTACCAGCCATATGATCCAAGACAAAAAAGCCTGGGCCGCACTGGTCTTGATCAGCTACATGAGACACAGCTGTGACACCTGTCCCAGGGTTATGCTGAGTTCCCATAAATCTGAGCATGCAGAGAACCTGGCCTGGCACCTCCACACTGCTGATGCTCTCGATGCAATCCACTGGTGGCTTCTGTATTCTCAACCCTACCTGCTTCCAAGTACTGGCTGGTGGGAAGGGTGTTGAGGTCCCCTGGGTGCCCATGAACTGGTGGCTTCGGTCATTGGGGTCCTCCGGGTACCACTGGGCTGCTCACCTGTCCTCGGCTTCCTCATCTAAATGGTAGAGTAATCATTCTTGCCCATCAGGGCTGCTGTGAGGGCCAGGAGAACATAGACTCCGCTAGCCTGAAGACGGCTGAGGGGTTCTGAGGACCATCTACTTCAAGAAGCTTCCAAAGTCCACTATGTTTAGCTTCAGGCAGAGCCATGATGCCATGTTGCAGGCGGGTCTAGAACTGTGGGGAATCATCACAGCCCCCTGTCACTTATCTCTGGAGACAGGTGGAAGGGCCTGGGCAGCACAGCTTAGCACCTGCTCTTGTTATTAAGTGAATGGTCACCTCTAATGGGTAACTTGTCCCCCAGGAGGAATGATCCACCACTGCGGCTCCTCAAAATCTTTGTTATGACACAAACCCTGCTTAGGTGTCAGCAGGACCAGAGCTTTGTGAGGCCTGGACTGGGACCCAAGAGCTGTGTACCTGGCTCTGAAAGTAGGTCTCAGGTCCATCCTGAGATTCTATCCAACACTGAGGCGCTAAGATGGGCTCCCTCCTGACAGGCAAGGCAGACTGTCCTCCTGCTGTGTGCCCTGACAGGACCCTGGACAGTTTTCCTGGGATAAATGGTCATTCTGGTGTGGAGTCTATGCCTCCAAGGGGCCAGCCAGGTAGTCTAACAGCCAAGAGTCTTCAAACAGAGACTCCTGACCCCAGCCTGGCACCCCTCAGGCGGACATTCGGAGGCCAGCTCATGTCCAAGAGGGATAAGAGCAGAAAACCAAGTGGGCTCTTGTTATGTGTGCACTGGGGGAGTCAGTAGCCAGGGGCTGTTGCTGGGGAGCATGCCAGAGATCACACATATTTTCACACCGTATATTATCCTTAGTCCCTTCCTCTCTCCGATGGAGAAACTGAGAGTTGGAGAGTCACAGCTGCTCACCCTAATGCACGGCAGGAACCCAGGCCGGTTACCCCTCCACTTCCTTTCACCCATACACCACAGGATGACACCTGCGTTTATTAAGTATGCATGGCGGACATGCAGAGTACAGGAGGAATGTCATGCATTAACCCGCCAGAACCACCCATGAGTCGATAGCATAATCACCTGTTCCCTTCTAATGGAAAAGGAAACCGAACACGTTTGGTGGCTGCAATTGGCCCCCTGTGATGGTTAATGTTGTCAACCTGACAGGATGGTGAGCCTCGGGCACACCTGTGAGGGATTATCTCTATTAAGTTAGTCCAGGTAGGAAGATCCGTCCCCAGTGTGGGTCACACCAATGCTGGACTGGATAAAAAGAGGAAGGCTGTGACCACTGAGATAGCAGTAAGTAACGATGCCAGTGGCCCAACCCAACAGCCTGAGTCCTCTCCTCAGGACCCACGTGATAGGAGAGAACTGGCTCCCACAATCTCTGGCCTCTGCATACACACTGTGACATGTGAATACACACACACACACACACACACACACACACACACACACACACACGTACATTTTTGGAAGAGAAAGCTAATGAGCACGGGCATTCATCTCTTCTTTCTGATGGCAGATGGCATGCAATGTGACCAGTTGCCTCAGGTTCCCTACACCAGCGCCCCCCCACCCCCATGATGGATCCTCAGCTGTGATCTTTAAGTTGATTTGTCAAGTGTTTTGTTCTAGCAACCTGGATAGTAACTAATACACCTCTGGAGAACTGATCTTTTTTTGTTGTTTGTTTCTCATTTTTAATTTGAGACAGGCTTCACACTCTAAACCAGCCTGTATAGCTCAGGCTGGGCTTGAACACAGAAATCCTCCTGTCTCAGCCTCCCAATTGTTGTGATTGCAGGAGTGACCCCTGCAGGAGTTGAACATAAATCACCATACCCTGCAGGACATATCTTCATCTCTCAATAACGCCAGGTTTTGGGACAGCCAGCTGACACTAAAATCTCATCCACCTTCCACAACCCCTAAGATGCCAGTTCGAATCTTGCAATTCTCAACAGGCTTGGAGTATTGGGTTTCCTGCCACGCAAAAGAATGTGCTGGGGCTTGTCTCTCACCAACCCATCCTGGTGTGGGAAGCGATACAACAGTTGCTTCCAGCCTAGACTCTACTGAAAAACAGAGCTATCTGGCCTGGCTGAAACAGCAGAGGGTCCAGATCGCTATATGGGGTACAAGAGAAGTCCCTGTGAGTCTAAATGAGGGTGTAGCCTTCCCCAATTCCTGGTTCTTTTGGGCTATACCACTATCTGAGCCAGCTTGCCTGGGTTCAGATCCCAGCTTTACACTGATTAACGTATAACTCCAGCAAGTAGCTGAAGTTTCCTAATACTCATCCATCTTTAAAAAACAGGAACGGATATGATGACAGCCTACCCCAACTGTCCCTGGGTAGACAGGACCACACCGGCTGATATGTGCAAGGTGCTAAAACAGAGCCGGGCACGCTCACACTTTGTGGAAGTGCCTGCCATTCCATGCCGTGTTGGGCAATGTACCCAAGGCTCTTCATCTTGCCATAAGCACAAATATCTTTGCTGAGTTGCGATTTGATGCTGTAGCCTGGTATTATAGATGGTGGATGTGACAAACAGCCACCCAAGAATGTGTCAGTGTCACCAGTGAAGCAGAGGTATTGTTCATCACATTACACAATGCCCCTTATCTCTGGTTTCCTGGTGCCGTACTCCTGGCACAGACATCACAAAGATTATGTCTCCCTGACCGCACACATAAAATCTGGGATCTACCCAAGACTCTCGTGCCATTGGAAATAATCTGGAAGTGAAATAAAGTGAGTACTGGCCCGTGTCCATTGAGCAATCCCTTTCCTTACTGGTGGCTTTCTTCACTTAAAGCAATTATTTTAAGATGGTGTGTAATACACATTTTTAATCTCAGTAGTCAAGGAGCTGAGGCAGGAGGAGGATGAGCTTGAGGCCAGTCTAGGCTATATAAGAAATTTGAGGCCAGACTGGGCTACACAGTGATAGCCAGTCTTAAAAAAAAAAAAAACCCAAAAAACAAAAAACCTTTAAAACTATATATTTGAACTTTATTATTTTTTTTAAATGGAGATGGTTTCCCAGGGAGGGGATGGGAAAATATGATTGATGGGTACCTTGTAACAGTTAGACAGGAGCAGGAAATTCTGGGGTGCTATTGCATAGGAGAGAGACTACAGATAAGGATAGCATACTGTACATTTCATAAACCTAAGAGATTTTAAAAGTTTCGCCATAAAGAAATGATAGCTGCTGGGAGAAGGTGTGTTTAACCCAATGTAACTGTTACACAATATGTTCAGGTGTCAGTACAGGACACGATATCCTGTTCGCATGAGCAACCTTTTATTTATGAGTTCCTTTCTTTAAAAAACTTAAAAAAGAATCACTACCTGGCCTGGTATTCAGCTATTCAGGAGGCTGAGGCCAGCCAAGGCTGTAGAGTGAGTTCAAGACCAACATGAATAAAAAGTGTGACCCTACCGCAACATAAGGAAGAAAAGGAAGCTGGGATACGGCTCAGTGGGAGACAGCTTGCCTCACATCTACAAGCTCTGTGTTCAAACCCCAGTACCACCACCAAATAAGAAAGAGAAAATATTACATGGATTTGTTTTTATTTTAAAATACATGGACCTTGACCACTTAAAAAAATTAAGCACTTTGTTGTTTGCCTCTGTAGATTTAGGGATATGTATCTATGTGTATGTTCGTGCGAGTATGGGTATGTACATATACCTTTCTCTTTTTACGTTTATTGTGTGTGTGTGTGTGTGTGTGTGTGTGTGTGTGTGTGTGTGTGTGTGTGTGCATGCTTGTAGATGCATTTTCTCCACCTACTACATGGATCCCAGGGATCAAACTTAGATCATCAGACTTAGCAGCAAGTGCCTTTATCCACTGAGCCATCTTGCCAGCCCACACATGTTTTTATTAGAGCAAGACTGAGATAGGAGCTAAGGACTTCACACATGAAGAGCTTGGATGCTCCATTATGTATACCCTTTCTCATACCATTATGTGTGGGAAATAAAATCTCAGAAAACAGAATTATGGCACATTTTTTTGGTTGATGTTGAGCATATGCTATTTGCACAAAATAATGGGCTTTGATTACATTTCCATGCTTGTATATAGTGTGCTTTTGACTACAGCACAGTTATTTTTAAATTTTTTTATTATTTTATTTTTTAGTTTTTTTTTTAAGACATTTTATTTTTAATTACTTGTAGTTTGTGTACCTGTGTGAGAGTAAGTGCACCTGAGTGCAGGTGCTCACAGTGGCCAGAGGAGGGCGCCAGATCCTCTGGTGCTGGAATTACAGGTATTCGTGAGCTGCCCAACATGGATGCTAGGAACTGAACCTAGGTCCTCTGCAAAAGCAGCAAGTACTCTTAACTTCCGAGACATCTATCCAGCCCTGTTCTTTTTTTAATTAAAAAAATTTTGTTATGGCACCATTTTGAAACTCACTTTTCCTCTCAGTTACTGAAAACATTTTAATGCGATAACAGCAATAACTTCATTCAGGATATGCTTATATATTTTCTAGTTTTGTTTTTTCCTATGCATGCAGAATGCATGCGTGAACAAAATGAACAAGATCCTCTTAAGGGAACCATCAAGCTCCTTAGGCCACTAAGAGTGCACATTTCACAGCTGCCGAGAGAGCAACGCACAGGCTGAGGTGCCAATGGAGAGGGTGGTCATCGTAGGATCCTTCTATGAAGCAGAGGCTCTGAGCATTGAGACTGGGATGGCTTTGACTGGATCCGGGCAGAGAAAGCAGAAAGTGCAAAGGCCCGAGGTGGCAGAAACTTTAAGGACAGCGAACAGGGTGGAGTTGCTGAGGCCTGGCGAGAGGGCAGAGAGGTGGTTTAGCAGTTGGGTTTTAAGTGTTTGCTCTGATTTTACCATTAGGAAGGGTTCCTGTGACTGCTGAGACAGAGAGGAAGTAGAGGATGGAGGGAACAAAAAGGACATTGGCAGGAACCCAGGTGGCCTACAGGAGGGTTGCCACAGAGCCGCAGAGTGGATTCAGACTTAGTTTTGAAGTGGGATGAACCAGAACAGAGGTACATGCCTGTCGTTCCAGTCACCCAGGAGGCTGAGGCAGGAGGATCACAAATTCAGTGTTTGAGCAACAGTTTCACAAACTTAAAAAAGGTCTGGGTACAGTTCAATGGTAAAGCCATTTGCTCAGCCTAGGTGAGAGTCTGGGTTTGACCCTCAATACAACAAAGGAATGAACAAACAAAACCAGCCACACTGAGAGATGGGAAAGACAATGGTCACAGTTAGCTCTGAGGCTTTTGATAAAAGCGACAGTTAGGGATTATTACGGTAACTCTGCTTGTAAAAGCACTTGCCTCCAAGGCTGACATCCGAGAGTGAGATGATTGATTTCCATATACTTGCCGTGGTGTACATGTGTGCACATGTGCGTGTATATATATACATACATGCATGCATACACACATATATAAACACACATTAGATAAGTTAGATAAAAGCAAAGGTCATTATCTCCTGACCACCTAGTAACACCCAATGCTGACCTCCTTCACAAGTCCCCATTTCCCTAAAACAAAGTGTTCTACACCACTGAGCCTGTCAGAACAGCTTGCCAAAGTCTCTGGGATTTGAATTCAGATTATTATTATCCACCCCCCCCACACACACACCTCTGTTTTGTGGTGTGGGAAACTGAGGTTCTGGAATCATCAGCCACTTGTGTCTCCCCTGACCATGACTCTGGGCCCTCTGGCCCAGCAGCAACAAATGGCACCGCACATCCATTCAGCAGCTATGGACTCCACCAGGCGGACTACTTGGCAGCAACACTATCTCTACTTTTTATCTTTATTTTCACTGCTTTGGGGTGTGACACAGACTCGGGCTTGGAACCATGGGTCATAAATCCTTTCTAGCTATAGCCAGCAGAAGCCCAGTTCAACAGCAGCTAATTGCGTTTAATGATCATTGATAACTCTAATAATCGCAGATGCTACTTGCTGAGTGCTTCCTACAGGCTGGGCCCCATCTAAGTGCCACCCAGGTGAGCGTGGGTGGGAGCCACTCCTACCGTCTTCCCTCCCGGGGTCCCCACCCTTCCTCCCGGGGTATCTACCTGGAGACCACATGGTATCAGCCCTGCCTAGTGGTTAAGCATGGCAGGGCTTTGCTGCGTTTTCATAATGAGCCAGTGGCTTTTGACCCATTTCCTGGGCCAAATCCATCCTCAGGGCCTCGCCCTCTTGTCAGAGTTGACAGCAAAATTTGACCCATGGCCTGCCCCAGGGGGGGAGAGTGGGTGCTGGAGAGGGAAAGAGTCATGAAAGCCTTACGTGTGAATTGTCTTTGACCTCTTGCTTCATGGGGACTGAGACATGTGTCTCACCGGGATGTCATATGATGGCATGCCTGTTGCAGCCTGGATCCACTGTTGTGTCCACTTGTGATGATCCCCAAGAGAGTCTTGGTGTCACAACACTGTGTTCTCCTCTCTTTCTCAGTTGCACATCAATTCTAATCCTTAGTGACAGGAACAAAGACTATTAGAGAGAAATGTTTGGTGTGCAAAACCTTCACATGGAACTCTTCTGTTCGTGTATCCATTAAATCAATCCATCCATCCATCCTTCTATCCATCCATCCTTCCATGTGTGCATTCATTCTTTCATACACCCTTCATTCTATCTATCTATTTATCTGTCTGTCTGTCTACCTTATCTATTCATCTATCTACCCATTTACCTCTCACATCCATCCTTTCACTCAACCATCTATCTATCCATCCTCCCTTCCATTCATCCATCCATTCACCCACCAGTGCATCATTCATGAATCGATCCATTCATCGTCTAGTGCATCCACCCACCTCTCCATCCATTCATTCATGCACCCATCCATTTACCCTCTGATGCATCCATTTCTCCACCCACCCAGCCATCCATCTGTCCAGCTATCCTGCAAAGGACTATGTCAAAGGCATACACATGGATGCTTGGGAAAGAGGTTTTATGATCTCCATTTCTCAGACAAGGAAACAGAGGCCAAGGAAGCAAAGCAGCTTGCTGAGCTGCCACCTGGTCACACGGGTGTTTCTTTTGTCCCCCCCCCCACTGCCTAGCGCATGCGCAGACCCTGTGCTACAGCATGCACAGCTGTGAGGGCAAGGGGGAGATGCATCAAGATAAAGGTCCCAGAGCACTCTCTGGAAGCCCAGAAAATGAGCTGCTTTGGATTTCTTAAAGAGATGGCTGTTTAACGAAGATGGAGGAAAGAAACCTAGGATACAATCTTACAGAAACTGCAGGTACACACACAGCCCTGCAGGAGGAGAACATTCAGGAAAAAAGAGAAAAGAACGTGGTAGATCCAGAGTAAGTTCACGATCAAGCCATTTATGAAATCAGAAGATCATTTTATTCTAAACCTGTCATTTTGGAGATGGCGAGACAGAGGTTCCAAGAGAGGTTGGGACATTAGAAAAATATTTATTTATATGAGTGGTTTGCCTACATGTATGTGTGTGTACCATATGCATGCCTCATGCCCAGGGAGCCCAGAGGAGAGTCTGATCCTTTGGAACTAGAGTTATAGATGATTGTTGGCCACCATGTGAGTGTTAAGGCTCGAACCCTGGTCCACTACAGGAGCAGTCAGTTCTCCTAAGGACTGAGCCATCTCTCCAGCCCCTCTGTTTATTTCCTTTGTCCAACACCACATACCAGGTTCCATCTATGAATCAGGCAATGCAATGATTTAGTGAACAATTCAGGTGAGATCCTCACCTCTGTAGATATTATAAGAAAATAAAAAAGTAATAAACAAGCAAACATACAAACAAAAGAAGGCAGTTGTGTTGAAAACAGGATGCCTGTCTTGGGCTCATGGTTGCCTTGGGAACAAGCTGAACTAACTATTGAGGGCTCTTCATCCCTGAGCCGCTCCATGTGCTTCAAAGGTGTTGGCTTAGTGAACGTGCTAGCCATTGTCACATATTTCCTCCCAAACCACTTTCAGTTCAGGGGAGGGCTGGAGGAGATGGATCTGAAGACACTAACATCTTGTTCTGGAAACAGAAGGCCAATGGATAAACAGGCATGCATCCATCATCCCAAAGGCTTAGCCCTGCTGAACTAGACAGGAAGCTGTGCAGTTCCCAGTGCTCAGTTTGCGTTTCCCCAGATTACTAAGAAGGTGAGGCATCTTGTCATGTGTTTCCTGGCTGTTTGGGTTTGGTACCCTGTGAGGTACTTGCTCATGGCCTTCGGTTTTTTTTTTTTTTCTTTTTTCTTTTCTGTGACTTCCTCCTCCTTTCACACAGGACGAGACTGTTGTTGAAGAGAATAAAGTGATTTGCCTACAGTTAGAGAACTGATTTACATGCAAGGCAGAAAACCCTGAGTGATCGCACAGTGCTTGCCAAGACCTGCTTGTGGGATGAATTGAAATGAATAGAGAGACCTCACCTCACCTGGTGACAAATGAGCTTCGAGCCAGAGTCAGTGGCTTGGGCTGTCAAAGCAAACCTGCTCTGTCCCTTGTTCCTGGGTGACATGAGCAAATACTGGGCCTCTCCATGCCTGAATATCCTTGCAGAAGTGTATGTCTATCCCAGGTGAGGGGGACACCTAGTAGTGGGGCTTGCTCAACAGTGGTCTGGTTTCCATCTCTCCTTTTCCATGAACATGCCGGTAGGCTCCAAATCAAGTGGTTTGGGTGTTTCCTTGGCTTCAATGTGTCTCCTGCATGGTCCATATGTTGGAAAGTTGGTCCTCGATGCAAAAGTGGGGGAGGTGGGGACTCATACAAGGTGATTGGGTCATGGACTAATGAAGTTATCATGGAACTAGGTTAGTTGACACAAGGGTGGCTTGGTTTTCTCTCCTGCTTTCTAACCATGTGGCAGATGCTGCCTACTGTGTAAGCACTGAGAAGGTCTTCTCAAGATTCAGTGCCTAAGTCTTGACCTTCTCAGCCTCTGGGGCTATAAGAAATAAATTTATTCTCTTCAGTAATTACTCATATATTCAATCATTATACATGCACACGTATATATGTATACACTTACATAAATATACATATACATACATATATACATATATATTCTATCACAGCCACATGAACAGATACGGATGCTATGAGCAGCTGGATGAGGATCATCACCCAGTCCTGGCTCTTAGATGGGGAATAGTGTTAACCTTACCAGGTGAAAGAAAGGGACCTTGAAGATGTAATTAGGTTAGAGACCTTGAGGTGAGAGGTCATCGGGCAGGGTTGCCATCACAGGAAGAAGGCAAGTAAGTCAAAGACAGAAAGGTGAGGATGGTAGCATCAGGGACTCAGTGTGGATGAGGTTGGAGGGACACACCTTGACAATGGAGGAAGGGCTGTGATCCAAGGGATGCTGGCTACCTCTAGAGGCTGGAGGGTAGGGGAGAGATTTGACTCTGTGCCTTTGGAGGGTCAGTGGTGTTGCTGGAATTGTCCCTGTGGAACCTATTTCAAACTTCTGACCCCTGAACTGTAAGAAAATGGCTGTGTGGGTGTTTTTTTTTTTTGGGGGGGGAGACGGGGTATTTTATGTCTGCAGGGCTGAGGGCAGATCTCAGGGCCTCCCCATGCTGGGTAACCCTAACCTCAGGTCCTTGTATAGCTTTAGGCCACTAAACGGGCTAAGTTTCACCACAGTGGCAGGGAACCACTATGGCAGCACTTCAGAAAGGCTAAGTTTTCTAAAGGGGAGGAAAACCTTGATAGTGAAGAAATAATAACCACCTCTACTTTTAGCATTTATATCATACCAAGAAGTATTCAAAACTCTAGTTTTAAATTATCTATTTAATTGTCTAACAAGAGGTTGGAAAGACCACTCTGAGGTTAAGAGCACTTGCTGCTGTTGGAGAGAACCAGGGCTTGGTTCCCAGTACCCACATTGGGCAGCTCACAACTCTTTGTAACTCCAGCTACAGAGGCTCTGACACCCTCTTCTGGTCTCTGTGGGTACTGCACACACATGGCATGCACTTATACACAGACATGTCCTTACACTTAAATAAGTAAAAGTAATTGTCACACAGCCAAGGAAAGCACAAACCATCATTCCACTTGCCAGCTGAGAACAGCAGGGGATTGGCCAATGCAGGGAATTTAGTAATATTTTATGTCCTCAGAGGGGCTGGGCAGTGGTGACCTAGTAGTGAGCAAATCGTCATGATATTCCTGAAGTAGAAGTTGGTGGCATGGGTCTCTGCCATGTGCACTCACCAGGTATTGATCTGCATCTCACAGTTGCATCTAGTGTTGCTCTAAAGCCAGGAAGACATAAGTAATCCACGGAGAGCTAGGATGCTAAAGCAAAGTAGAGACCTGCATGGGATTACCAAGCTACAAAACACCTGTAAATAGAATGGAGATCTGGTGTTATGAGTTGGATACATGTCATCTCTCCTGAGATCCATGTTGAAATACAATCCTCACCATGAGTTGCTAAGAGGTGGAACTAAGTAGGACCTTTCAAAGGTGATTAAGATACACTGACATTCACTCATGCTATTAATGAATCAGTGGGCTAATAGGTTAGTGATTTATCTAGAGAATGATCTGTTACACGGCCAATGTGAGGAGGGCAAGAGGTACTGCTGACATCTGATACCCTGTGCCACCTGGGCACTCTGCTAGAGGGGATGCTGTCACCAGATACCCAGAGGGGAAGCCATCATTTAGATGCAGGCTCAGGCTTTGGACCAGAACTATGAGCTAAAATAAAGCTCTCTTTTTAATAGCTTTCCCACCTTTAATCTGCAGCACTTGGGAGGCAAGGGCAGGTTAGCAGATCAATGAGTCTGAGGTGAGCCTGGTCCACACAGTGAGTTCTAGGACAGTCAGGGCCACACAGTGAGAATCAGTCTCAAAACAAAACAATAAAAAAGCTTACCCAACCTATATTGTTGTGTTATTGGCAACAGAAAATGACCTAAGACACAGGGGTTAGCAGAGTGGGCTCTGGAGAGGGGTGGATCCTTAACTGGGGAGAAGAATTTACAGGAAGTGGAGAGATGGGAAACCACGCTAGAGAAGCCAAGGGCTCGAGAAGGGAAATAGTGTGTGTTTTCATCAAAGTTCCACCCTGGGAGAACTTAAACAACTCCATAAGAAAAATCCAGACACCTTCTGGACCTCAGTGGATAAAGGGTGGGAAGGGTCAGAGGTCAGGAAGAAAAAAACAACCCACAAGCTTGTGGAAATGTGTTCCTTCTCCTTTGTGAGCAAAGGAACAGGAACACATGCAGTATGAATGCCTGCTTCTCAGTGCAGCCCAAGTCTAAGAACACCCTCATATCCTGGGCTGCTGAGGGTGCTGTGGTGCAGGCATCCTTGTCCATGGCTTGTGAGAGCAGAGCCAGTACTAACTGGGACAACCATTTGGCAATGTCTTTTAAAAGCCCCGGATGTTCACATCCTTCTTTGGGAAGGTGAGCCTCGGGACTAGAGGAAGAAAACCTTCCCGTGTGAAGTACTCCCTTCATTCTTGTGTGTTCAGTAAAATAACAGCCCAAAGATCCAGAAAGGGAGTATGAACCATGGTGATCTCTACCTAGTAAAATGGCACGCAGCCATTCAAAACACTGCTGATGAAGAAAGTGGGTTTATTGCCTGACACATAACGGGCTACAGAGGGCATGAGTGGTACAGCAGCCATACAAAAGCAAAGCGTGGCATGGATATAAATGTGGTTTGAAGAAAACTGTGGCAATACAAATGAGCTATCTATCTATCCCTAGCTATCTTTAGTGCAGTGTTGTTGACTCTATCCATGGTTTTATGATGGATCTCCAGAACTAGTCATGGCTCATTCTGAAAACTCTGCTCCCACCAAAGCAGCTGGACAGCTTCCCTCAAGACTTCTGGCAGCTTCTAATCGACTTGCTTGTCAGCCATATTGGCTGCTCGACCTGCCTCATGGATGTGGGATTGTGAAGCACTGGACCATGCTATGAGACACTTGGCATTGTTGCAAAGTGTCGCAAAGTTTTGAGAAAAAAAAAAAAAAGATTCAAGAGATAAAGGGAGAAAAAAATAGGAAAATAGGATTCAAATAAAATACACCAAACTCGAGGTTATCTTCAGGCATTAAGTTCACGTGTGGTTTTCAAATTTCTGTCTACATTTCCTGTTTCCAAGTAGTTTAGACTTACATTATGCTTTTAAATAGAATAGGTGTTTCTCTTGGGGGACAAAGACAATGAACGTGAACCCCAAAGAAAGCGAACTCAAGAGTCTCAGAAGCAGTATTTCTCAGATATGTCTCCATAGGAGGCAGAAGCCTAGGCCAGATGAAACTCCAAGCACAAGAAAAGATGCCAATATCCCAGCCACCCTGGCTCTCATCTATCAGTGTGGTAATATTTTGTTTGTGATACAAACGAATAAAGCTGGCCTGATGATCAGAGTGAAAAGCTAGCCACATTAGTCAGCCATAGAGGCAAATCGCCTTTAATCCCAGCACATGGGAGACGAGGCAGACAGATCTCTGTGAGTTCAAGGCCACCCTGAGCTACATTAAATTGATCCAGTCTCAAAGAGAAACGGAGCTCACACAAAGGTGATCTTAGCACTTAGGATCCATGCGTTTAATCCCAGGAATGTAAAGTGGGAGAAGACAGGAGCTGAGGGGAGTCTGAGGTTTGGTGGAGACAGAGGCAGTCTGATTCAATCTGAGGATTCCTGCAGACAGGGCCACTCTTTCAATCTGAGGTAAGACCAGCCACTTTGCTTTTCTGATCTTTAGCTTTAACCCCAATATCTGTGCCTGGTTTTTTATTATTTGTGATACATATCAGTTTGTGCTCCCAGAAGCCAAGTACTTCCTA
Source organism: Phodopus roborovskii (assembly GCF_943737965.1). Classification (NCBI taxonomy): domain Eukaryota; kingdom Metazoa; phylum Chordata; class Mammalia; order Rodentia; family Cricetidae; genus Phodopus; species Phodopus roborovskii. The sequence goes on from NW_026126645.1 coordinate 1,717,404, forward strand.
TCTCCTCCAACACCCCAGAGTCAGAGATGTGGAAGGCTGCCCTGTTTCTCCTAGTTGGGTCACCGCTACCCAGAATGACTAGCGGCCAGCTGATATGCCCGCCCAGTGCAACGGTGAGTCATCCCTTCTCTGCCAGAAATGTTCAAGAGCATTTGTTTGGCTGGCTTTAAACCCACCCAGCCAAACAGCCCTCGAGGACTTAGAGAAGTCGGACTCCACCCACTTCGTGCAGAGTTAAAAGGAGGAACTGGGTTGGTTTAAAGAAAACACTTTGTGGGTAGGAACGGAAAATAGGTGGAGGGGACGGGAACACATCCACCCGCGGCTGCTCCCCGATCCTTGCGGGCCCAGATCTTTCTGTGTCTAGCACCTCCACCCTCCAGCCGTGGTAAGCCTTATATATGTTTCATAAATATTCATCCCTTGGTTGAACCAAGAGCCTCGTGTCATGGAGACGAGCAGCTTATTTGAGGTGTGGCACATTCACATTCATCTTGGGAAACTAGCGAGACACTGGAAAGTTACAGCAGGAGCAAGGGACTCTCGGGGCGAGACGGAGGCAGGGAGCGGACGAGGCTGCAAGGGTTATCAGAGCAGTCCTGCTTTCTGCCCTGTCATCCTGCTCCAGGACCTTTTGTGAGAAGACAGCTGCCCAGAGTAACACCCCCACCCCCACGCCCACCGAGAACACAGGCCAAGGCATCTCACTTGGGTCAGCTGGACTAGAATTCCCTCCCTCCCTAAGTATACTGTCAGTGTCATAGAGGCTCGGAGTGTCAGGCCACTTTGAGTGGCTCTGGCTCAGCCCTGCATTCATTAGGCAATAGGCTACATACGAGGCCCAAATTACTCTAAAGTGTTCCTCGTGGGGGTCCTAGAAACTTATGTCACAGTTTCCCACATCACCCCCCAAGGAAGGAACAAATCTTCATTTCACGGATGGAGGAAGCCTGGATCCAACGAGGTTGAGTCAATTTCCCAGCGTCGCCGGCTGGGAACTGAACTCAGATCTGATGACTTGGGCTTGGCTACACCCCTGGCCTGTCACTGGGCCAGACTGCCTCCCATCCACACCTACCAGCAAAGCATCGCTGTGAGGCTCAAAAATGGGGTCACATATGTGAAAGCGTGCTGAGAACTCCAACAGACCAGCCGATTGATCATGGAGATGTCACAGACCCACTGAGGGGTAGGGACTGGAAAATTTCGTGGCTACCTGCCACACCTACATCCCTGCCCCCAAGTCTCCATTCCTGTGAAGGCGGATGGCCCTCAGGCAGCCCATCCCTCCCAAGGTGGGCAGGAAGGAATTTTTCCTGCTCTGGAACCAAAGGTGGTTTCATAACAAGGGCTGTGTCCCATGGGTTCTCTGAGCCACCCACTCCCTACCTCGGTCAGCTGACAAAGTGACCAGAGTCCCTGCTGGATGTAGGCTCACAGCACAGAATTTTTCTGCCTCCCCTTGTCTGGGGCTTAAGAAGACAGGTCAAGATGGAGGAAGTGGGTTCTGGCACAGGACAGCAGCCGACCCCAGAGGTAGGAGAGTCTGGCTAGAGAAAGGCCTTTCTCTGATGCCAATGGAGGAAAGACAGGACAGGTGGCCAGCTCACAAGCATAGGTCTGCCAGCTGCCTGACTCAGCCGTACCATGCCTCACCCACTCGTCGTGGTTACTAACAATTTCTTTGAGGTGGGGCGGCACAGTGACCCTGAATCAGACAGGCAGAGGGAGGGCCTGACACCGCTGCTTTCTCACTAGGGGACTTGAACACTTCAGCTACCCTGCCCTCAGTTGCCATATCTGTCCAGACACTAATACGGTTCATTCCCAGGATGTCTGTGAGGGGTGGAGAGATGACATCTGTGAAGGTGCCAACAAGGACCTGCCACATAGCAGGGGCTCAGGAGGATAGCATGGGCATTGCTCCGAGATGGATGGATATGTAGGGTACACAGAGAAAATCCGTGCCGTCGGAATGTGCGCGCAGGAGGGTTCAGAAATGCACAGAGGGCATGAAAACACTAACCCATTTCACTCCCCCTCATCCGAGACCAGATAACAAGACTTGTGGAGTTAAGGTTTAAACTCAGGTAGATAATTGAAGTGAGTTATTGATCTGGAGGGAAAGCTGGAATCCAGAGTCTGGAAACTTGGGGATAGCCCCCTTTTAACTCAGTTTTCCAAACTGTCAAACCCCTTCCTTCCTTCCTTCCTCCCTCCCTCCTTTCCTTCCTTCCTTCCTTCTTCCTTTCTTTCTTTCCTTTCTCCCTCCCTCCCTCCCATCTCCCTTCTTTGAGTGGTAGGCTTATGTATGCAGTTGTACACATGGAGGCCAGAGGCCAACAATGGATGTCTCCCTGGGTCGCTCTCCACTTAATTTTTTATTTATTATGTTTTCTTTTTTGTTTGTTTGCTTGCTTGCTTGTGATGGGAGATGTCATTCTGTATATATGTTTCTCATACTGGTTCATGAATAAAGCACTGTTGGCCAATAGGAAAGCAAGATAGGTGGGACTAGGAGACAAGGAGAAAAGAGGAAGTAGTAAGGAGGAGTCAGGATGGAAGACGGAGGGAGCAGAACACGGGCGGCCTCTCTCTCTCTGGCAAGATAAGACCAGGTGGAGAGTAATAGAAATGGGTTAATAATAAAGACAGAGCTAACCAACAGCATTATATCAAATACAGAGTCTATGTGCGTTATTTGGGGCTGGCGAGGCGGCGGGACAAGACCAGCGGCGGGCAGAAAAACATACTCCTTACATGGTTGCTTTGTTTTTTGAGGCAGGATCTTAGTCTGTAGCTCAGGCTGGCCTTTGAGTTCCAAATCTCCCTACCTTTGGCTCCCCTTGGTACACAAAACTGGTTCAAAACTGAGCTGGGACACTAACACGTGTGTGTGTGTGTGTGTGTGTGTGTGTGTGTGTGTGTGTGAAGAAGCCAGGTCATCTGTATGGGCTATGGTGAGGAGCTACACAGTCCTGCCAACACAGTCCTTGCTTAGGTTTCGCGACACAGAAAGGGTTAAGAAACAGAAGAGGGGCACTTGTGACTCATCCAGAGTCCCCTGATCTTTACAAGGGTAGAAAGTGAGTCTCAGAGTGCTTCTACTCCAATGAGGATGACTGGAAACCAGGGTAGCCAAGTGCTGTCGCTCCCCACGCTCACAAAGACCAAGGCGTGGACGCACTATTTTTGGAATAGGATTTTGCAGTCTCATTACACCTAAGTAGTAAGTAGTCCTTGCAAGACTCTGATTGGGTCCCCTATAACTGCATGACCTAGTACCAAGTTCTCCCATTGGGCAGAGCCCACACAGACCCGCCTCTCTTTTAATACTTAAACCTAATAAACTGAGGCAGCACCATGGGTCGCCTTGGAGAGGGCTGTCCTGCCAGGTTGAAAAAGATCGTTTCCCATAACTTCCAGGATTGGGGGCAGTTAACGGTTTGACCAGACTCTGTCTTACTCTAGCTCTGCTTCTTCAGGGGCACGGTCGACTCATAGATTGACTCGGCTCCACCTTCACATCCGTGTTTAGGTGGCTGTAGCCAGCAAGGTGTCAGTCACCCAAACCCCTGGAACAGAAATCAGGTATCGGGCAGCGTGATGCACCACTGAAGCAAGGCGGGAAGAATGACTGGAAGCCTAGACAGAATTTAAGGATGGCTCCCATGACAACAGCATCAGAGCATATAGAACGCGCCTGAAGAGAAAGATCGTTGCAAGTTACAAAGTTGATAACTGTGATGCTCCTGAGCAGGTAGGACCACCCATAGCCGCCACTGAGTTGTAGTGAGGTACACGGCCCTCCCAAGAGCTTTCCCAGTAGGCTGAGGAGCATCATGGGCAGGAGCACGGGTCTTGGAGTGGACCCACATGATTTCAAATGCCCATTCTTACACTTCCAAGCTCTGGGCTTAGCCCCAGCTACTTCATGCGGCCCCTTTGCGCTTTGTACCGGCCAATGAGAGCAGCTCAGAATTCTGTGTCTAAGAAGAAAGGTTACTTTCCCTTCTCCTCTGGCTCATTCCAGACCCTCAGGTCAACCCAGGCTGAACTCTCTAGACCATTCCTGGGGTCACCTGTATTTCACTCCAAATAGTGAAGGGAGAAGATGGAGCAGATAGACCCTCCCAGGCCTTCCAGCCTCATTCGGTTCTCTGGTAGCAGCAGAGGCCAGATAACCCTGAGGCAGGCCCTCCTTCTTGCCCAGACATCTCCTGTAGTAATCATGATGCCAGTAATGTGTTCCTGGCCTGTATGCTGGCCCTGCCCTGGGCTGACCCGCTCTGCATGGGATAGACCCATTCCTTTAAGTGGTTCAGAAAAGAGAAGCTGACCATGGTCACCTGTCACTGGGAGGCAGCCAGCAGCCAACCACCACGACAGAGAGGTGTTCAGCCATTGACCTTGCGATGTTTCTCAGCTTTCGCCCTAGGGATCTCAGAAGCAAATGCCTGTATCTTCTTGGCAGCTTTGCTCCGTGTCTGCCGTACCCCTCCTAGTTTTGGGTACCGCCATCTGCTCATCCGTGAGAGTACCAGCGGGAAGAGGATCGCTCTGCCATTTCCAGTCACCTCTCATCCCAACCATACTTACCCTAGGCTGGCTCTTCCAGAACCAGATCTGTGTCTGACTCACCTCTGTGTTCCCAGAATTGAGTAACGGTTGAGTGCTGTTTCCCAGTTTCGTATCTGAAGAGTGGATGTATGGGGGCACATCTCGTTCACTGGGTCCTCGGCCCATCCTAACAGGAAACTGATCTGGCCGAGGGTATTGTCTGCTGGTCTCCCATGGGCACCCTTGCCTTCTCAGGCCAGGTTTCTTAGTGTAGTGCCTGGAAGTTCACGTGTTCTCCCCAACAGCGTCGGCAAAGTTTTCAAGAGTTTGTGGATAGTTTTCTGGCGGGGAGGGGCACCACAAGCCTGTGTCAGAATCCAACCGGGCTGTGAGAAGAGATGAAGAAAGGGAATGGGAATGGGGGTGGTTCCCAGAGGCATTTGGCAGACCTCCGGGCCTTGCATCTTCCGTTAGCACACACTTGCTGTCCTCCTTTCTGGCATGGAAGGAATACTCTCCTTCAGGGGCTTCTGTCACTTTTCCTTCCTTTGGAAAGTCCTTTACACTGGGATGTGTCCCAGCACACATACCGGGTCTTGTCTGTCCGTGAGCACTCTCGAAGGGCATTCGCAGCTTTCACACAGCTCCGGATCTTCTCAAGGCTCCTTGAAAAGCCCAGTGGAGATCCGGGCCAGGGCCTGGTGCATGCGAGGCAAGCTCTCCACCTCTTCAGACCCTGCCCTTTCATGAGTTTAACTCAACCCTATTTCTCCTCTAGCCTTCTTCTCAAGGGCTTCCTGCATGCTTCCTGGTCTTTCAGGCCTCTACTTTCTGGTCTTGAGGACTGACTTCCTGCCAGACCACAGCCTCTGCTGAGAGAGTGCTCCCTCCTGATCCATGCTGCTTCATCACATTGCTGTGCTGACCCTGATTTTCAAGGCATTTCTGTGATCCTTTAACTGATAGGCTGCAGTCTCCAGGAAAACGGGCACCACACTGTCCTCCCTCCATTCCATTCCTGTCGCCTAGCCCAGGGTGTGCACACCATAGGTGCTAAATAAACGTGCTAGGAACACCAACACGGTCTTGTTTTTACAAGACTGGAGCACCCGGAGTTGAAGCCGTTTCTTTGATGCCTTTTTCTAATGGGCATGCAGCATTTACCAGGTTGTCTTATTTGCATAGTGGTATAGCATGGCCGTTCTGAGGCTCGAAGGGAGAACTCCATCTGCTCACTCTTGAGAATAAGGATCCTGACTCCTCCTCAGACCTAGAACAGAAGTCGAGATATGTAGACCCTGAACTCAGGCAGTGTGAGTTCAAATCTCACAGTAACTCTATTGCCCTGAGCATGTTGATCTCTTTGTGCCCAAGCCTTCCTTGTCTCGAACACAGGGATAATCATATTCCCTATTTCCCAGGCCACTTAGGTGACTTTTGGGAAATCCCTGCATTTGTAATCTAGAGCAGGACATAGCCAGTGCGTAGCTGTCATTAATTGCCAAGTGATTCTATAATATATCCAAAATTTAGGGGCCTTCACTTTTTTTTTTTTTTCAGTTTCTTTGCTCTCTTATTTAAGCAGCCCAAGTAGTCACACGAGGTCCTTTCCAACCTATGGATGCTGAGTATTAGTTGGGAGAACCTGTCTGCCCCCAATCTCTGTGGGGCAAATCTTAGTTTCAGCAAAATGAGTATAGTTACATGCAGGTCTTGGAATTTTCTCATTCATTGAGCAAGCCCCAAATACCACATCGAGCCACAAGCCTACAGGGAAAATCCATGATGTCCCTCACCTGACCCTTGAGAGTAAAAGGGAAAGAACTCAGATTTGCTGAGTATCCACCATAACCCTTGGTATCCTGCGTCTATTGCCCTTCAGTGAGCCTTCATGTCAACTCCCGGTACCCAGGAACCCACAGAGAAGACTGATTTAGAGGCCATAGATCTACTCCACAGTTGTTGGCTCTTCCTGGCAATATGTGGGCTCTCTACAAATGAATGCACATTTGTTGAAGGAAGCTCGGGAATGTTCTTTGTGGTAATGGGACAGTTCTGTATCTTGACTGAGGTGATGATTATACAGTGTGATAAAATTTCACAGAAGCATGCGCCCGTGAGCACACAGACTTGTGTTGAAGAGAAACTTGGGGGCTCTAAAGAAGGTTTCTGTGTTCATGGAATTGTGCCAATGCCAACTTTCTGGTTTAGAGTACTGTGGTTGCATTAGATGTTGCTATTGGGGGAAGCTGGGGAAGGGAACCCTCCAAACTATCACTGCAAATTCTTATAAGTCTTAAACTAGAAAAAAAAATTATTAAAAAAATACAAGCATTAAGAAAGGTCTGGGGTGGGGGTGGGGTGCTGGAGAGATGGCCCTGTGATAAGAGCACATACTGCACTTCCAGAGGACCTGAGTTCCTTTCCCAACACCCAGATCAAGGAGCTTACAACTTCATGAAACTCTGGCGTTCATGGATCTGATGCCCTCTCTGGGCTCTGAGGGAACTGCACCCAGGTGCAACTCTCCCCCGACACATATGCACATAATTTCAAAAAAAAAAAAAAAAAAAAAATTAAAGGGCAACATGTGCAAGTTGAGGGTCCCAACAAACTATGGGTTTCACGGGATCTGCAGCTTCCTGGGTCTCCCTCCCTCCCCTCTCTCTGCCCCTCAGGTCACAGTCTCTCTTGAGCTCTTTGGATCAAGAGACCTAGATTCAGGAAGAGGCGGTTCTGTCCTGGTACCCACTCATACCCCAGAGGTCCAGTGAATGTGATTGACAGTCAAGATCACCACTAAGACAGACTGATTGATCTGAGCCAGTGATGTGCCAGATGTCCCAGACAAGCTAATGAGACTAGGTTATTTCAGCTCTTTGGGGCCAGTCAAAGTGTTGACTTTGAAACCATATTTCCAACAAGAGAATCAGCAGTGTTATACCTCACATTTTGACAAATAGCACAGCACTTCCCCTTTCTTATCACATCAGAAAGAAGGTTGGATGCTTCCCAAGGGGCCATGGACCACCTATTA